>NC_055689.1:36780978-37053478 GCF_017639745.1 Melanotaenia boesemani | reverse complement strand
TAATTATTTGCTTTTCGTTTTCTATTTTCTTTATTTTTTTAGTAATTTATTCATTTTCTCCTTCTGTTTTTCTTCTTCTTGTCTTTGTGAAAGCCAGAAAACTGCAGAAAGTCCAGAAGCCCTGGTGTCTGATGGTCATGTGACCCTCCAGGAAACAGGTGAAGATGAGAGGAGAAACATGTCCTCCGGATCAGACCTCAGCTGTCCAGACATCTTCAGAGATCCCATCGTCTTCAAGGCAGCTGGACGGAAAAGCAGAACCGGGAACTCTGGAACGATGACCTGAAGAGATGCTGTGAGAACTTCCTACAGGACAGAGACCAGAAAGCTTCAGAAGGTCTCCGAGGTCTGAGGAACTCCAGCTCCACTGTCTGGACCATCTGACAGCACAGGAAGGAAGTTCAGGAAACTCTGGAACCACTGCAGAGGAAACTGGAGCTCCAGAAGGAAGTTCAGAAGTTTGACATGAAGGTCTGGGTCCGACTCACAGAGGCAGGTTGAGGAGCAGTTCATCGGTTTCCACCGGAGGATGAGGAGGCCAGAATGTCTGCACCGAGGGAGGAAGAGGAGCAGAAGAGTGGGATGATGGAGGAGAAGATGGAAGCATTGTCAGATGCAGTCACAACCACAGAAGAGCTGAGAGCTGCAGTGCTGCCCCCTGCTGGAGGATCCACAGACCACCGAGTTAACCCTGAGCTGAGGCAACCTGGGTTTTCTGTCAAGGAAGAGGTAAATTAAACCCTGAGTCTGTTACCATGGTAACTGACTTTGTCAACACTAGAAGAAAGCCTGAGTTTCCACCTGTCTCCCCCACCTGGAGCAGCTGTCAGATCTGGGTTGTCATAGCAACACGATTCCAATGAAATTAAAAGCAGAATTAATGAACAATGATCTACGTAGGAAGGATTTTCAGACCTCTAATAGATGATCTATCACTTCCTGAACAATATGTCATCAGATGGTACCGTTTTACAGTCACTCACATAGCCACCATCACCATGGCGATGAGTTTCAGCATCCGGTTTGTCTGCATGCCCTCTGGTACGTTCCTTTAGAACATGCTGGAAAGACCATGGTGAGGAAAAATCCCTCACATCTGACGTCGGAATTCCATAAATGATCCCGATCTACTGGCAGCCATGCCGAGTCTCCTCACCAACCTGCTCACCATCCTCTTCCTCTTCTTGTGATAAAAGACATCAGTCTGGTTCAGGAAATCATGAACTACCATATGTGGTAAAATCTGAGTATTTTGTACTTCTAACAGCAGGAATTTGAATTTCTACTGTTGGAGAATCAGATACAGGATGTTATCCTTAATTATGGGGGATAATATATATATATATATATATATATGTATATATATATATATATATATGTATATACACACACACATATATATATATATATATATATATATATATAGTAAGTTTATTTCAAACACATACAAAACCAAATGTACAGCCATGAAAATTCCAAATACAAAAAGAAAAATGAAACAAAGATCATGCTGGTTTATACTGGGATTAAAAGCTGCTACAGACTGGTTTATAGTGGGATTAAAAGCTGTTACAGACTTGTTTATACTGGGATTAAAAGCTGTTACAGACTGGTTTATACTGGGATTAAAAGCTGCTACAGACTGGTTTATAGTGGGATTAAAAGCTGTTACAGACTGGTTTATACTGGGATTAAAAGCTGTTACAGACTGGTTTATACTGGGATTAAAAGCTGTTACAGACTGGTTTATACTGGGATTAAAAGCTGTTACAGACTGGTTTATACTGGGATTAAAAGCTGTTACAGACTGGTTTATACTGGGATTAAAAGCTGTTACAGACTGGTTTATACTGGGATTAAAAGCTGTTACAGACTGGTTTATACTGGGATTAAAAGCTGTTACAGACTGGTTTATACTGGGATTAAAAGCTGCTACAGACTGGTTTATACTGGGATTAAAAACTGCTACAGACTGGTTTATACTGGGATTAAAAGCTGCTACAGACTGGTTTATACTGGGATTAAAAGCTGTTACAGACTGGTTTATACTGGGATTAAAAGCTGTTACAGACTGGTTTAAACTGGGATTAAAAACTGCTACAGACTGGTTTATACTGGGATTAAAAGCTGTTACAGACTGGTTTATACTGGGATTAAAAGCTGCTACAGACTGGTTTATACTGGGATTAAAAGCTGCTACAGACTGGTTTATACTGGGATTAAAAGCTGCTACAGACTGGTTTATACTGGGATTAAAAGCTGCTACAGACTGGTTTAAACTGGGATTAAAAGCTGTTACAGACTGGTTTATACTGGGATTAAAAGCTGCTACAGACTGGTTTATACTGGGATTAAAAGCTGCTACAGACTGGTTTAAACTGGGATTAAAAGCTGTTACACACTGGTTTATACTGGGATTAAAAGCTGCTACAGACTGGTTTGTACTGGGATTAAAAGCTGCTACAGACTGGTTTAAACTGGGATTAAAAGCTGCTACACACTGGTTTATACTGGGATTAAAAGCTGCTACAGACTGGTTTGTACTGGGATTAAAAGCTGCTACAGACTGGTTTATACTGGGATTAAAAGCTACTACAGACTGGTTTATACTGGGATTAAAAGCTGCTACAGACTGGTTTATACTGGGATTAAAAGCTGCTACAGACTGGTTTATACTAGGATTAAAAGCTGCTACAGACTGGTTTATACTGGGATTAAAAGCTGTTACAGACTGGTTTATACTGGGATTAAAAGCTGCTACAGACTGGTTTGTACTGGGATTAAAAGCTGCTACAGACTGGTTTATACTGGGATTAAAAGCTACTACAGACTGGTTTATACTGGGATTAAAAGCTGCTACAGACTGGTTTGTACTGGGATTAAAAGCTGCTACAGACTGGTTTATACTGGGATTAAAAGCTGTTACAGACTGGTTTAAACTGGGATTAAAAGCTGTTACAGACTGGTTTATACTGGGATTAAAAGCTGCTACAGACTGGTTTATACTGGGATTAAAAGCTGTTACAGACTGGTTTATACTGGGATTAAAAGCTGCTACAGACTGGTTTATACTGGGATTAAAAGCCGCTACAGACTGGTTTATACTGGGATTAAAAGCCGCTACAGACTGGTTTATACTGGGATTAAAAGCCGCTACACACTGGTTTATACTGGGATTAAAAGCTCCTACGGACTGGTTTATACTGGGATTAAAAGCTGCTACGGACTGGTTTATACTGGGATTAAAAGCTGCTACAGACTGGTTTATACTGGGATTAAAAGCTGCTACAGACTGGTTTATACTGGGATTAAAAGCTGCTACAGACTGGTTTATACTGGGATTAAAAGCTGCTACAGACTGGTTTATACTGGGATTAAAAGCCGCTACAGACTGGTTTATACTGGGATTAAAAGCTGTTACAGACTGGTTTATACTGGGATTAAAAGCTCCTACGGACTGGTTTATACTGGGATTAAAAGCTGCTACAGACTGGTTTATACTGGGATTAAAAGCTGCTACAGACTGGTTTATACTGGGATTAAAAGCTGCTAGACTGGTTTATACTGGGATTAAAAGCTGTTACAGACTGGTTTATACAGGCAGAAGGTGAAGGTACCAGTAGTATCAGTGGTCATCGGAGCTCTGGGGGCCGTGTCCCCCACACTGGAGAAGACTCTCCAGATACCTGGGGAACTATCAGACATCTCCATCCAGAAGAGAGCAGTCCTAGGAACAGCTAAGATACTGGAGGACCCTCAAGCTCTCAGGACTCTATACTACATATATGTTTCTTGCTTTAATCAATAATTCCATACATATTAATTAAAATCAGTTTTATTAAAATAAGTTCATTACAAAAAGAGTAAATATTTGTTGAAACTGAGTTTTCAGACAGAACTTCCCAGAAAAGCTGCAGCTTGTTAAACATCGTCTCAGATTCAGTATGTACAGCACAGATCAGCTGATCGCTCGCTGGTCACATGACCACAGTTTGGATCAAAACCACCAGTCTGGTTCTAAATATCCACACAGCTCCGTCTAGACTGAACCGGTTTCAGTCCCAGAAACAACCTGTCATCACTGTGAGGCGGCTCAGTCTACTTCCTGACACCGGTCCTCAGGTGGGGCAGTATCTACAGCTCAGTTTACTTCCTGACACCGGTCCTCAGGTGGGGCAGTATCTATGGCTCAGTCTACTTCCTGACACCGGAGCTCAGGTGGGGCAGTATCTACAGCTCAGTTTACTTCCTGACACCGGTCCTCAGGTGGGGCAGTATCTATGGCTCAGTCTACTTCCTGACACCGGAGCTCAGGTGGGGCAGTATCTACAGCTCAGTTTACTTCCTGACACCGGTCCTCAGGTGGGGCAGTATCTATGGCTCAGTCTACTTCCTGACACCGGAGCTCAGGTGGGGCAGTATCTACGGGTCAGTCTACTTCCTGACACCGGAGCTCAGGTGGGGCAGTATCTACGGCTCAGTCTACTTCCTGACACCGGCCCTCAGGTGGGGCAGTATCTACCGGTCAGTCTACTTCCTGACACCGGTCCTCAGGTGGGGCAGTATCTGCGGCTCAGTCTACTTCCTGACACCGGTCCTCAGGTGGGGCAGTATCTACGGCCCAGTCTACTTCCTGACACCGGTCCTCAGGTGGGTTCAGTCCAACCACAGAAGAGGAGCCACAGTGAGTGATGGACATCAGACAGTACAGAAATAGTTTTGTGACTTCTTGTCGTGCAGCTCGTATTTGGTGGTTCATATGACTTTCTGGACTTTCAGTTTTTATTCTACATTATGTAAAGGCCCATCCAGAATTTCCTGCTTCCCCTGAACGTCCCATCCACCTCGTTCCCTAAAAGCAGGAAAACATTTTGTTTCCTCTGATCCATCCTGTCTCCTTTCCTCTGATCCATCCTGACTCCTTTCCTCTGATCCATCCTGACTCCTTTCCTCTGATCCATCCTGTCTCCTTTCCTCTGATCCATCCTGACTCCTTTCCTCTGATCCATCCTGACTCCTTTCCTCTGATCCATCCTGACTCCTTTCCTCTGATCCATCCTGACTCCTTTCCTTTGATCCATCCTGTCTCCTTTCCTCTGATCCATCCTGTCTCCTTTCCTCTGATCCATCCTGACTCCTTTCCTCTGATCCATCCTGACTCCTTTCCTTTGATCCATCCTGTCTCCTTTCCTCTGATCCATCCTGTCTACTTTCCCTTATCTTAGCTAGGTAATTATTTAATGAACACAGTTACTATAAACAGGACTAGTGTAGATAATATAAGGAACTTGTGTTAATCAGATTATAACTGCACTATGATGAACTGGACTGTGTCTGTAAAAGTAACTTCAGATGACTTTGTTGTGAATTGGAGCTGTATAAATAAAGCTGGATTGAACTGATGATGAAGATTACGAGGAAGGTTTCTGCAGATAGTCCAACCGTTGGTTTTGTTGTCAGACTCTGGTTGAAAATGCTGGCTTCTGGTCACACGGCTCGCAGTCTGTAGCGGAACCGGACGTCTGTGGACGGCAGCAGGATTCCCAGCCCGGCCCGGCCAGGGTCCAGCGCCGGTCGGTTCTGCCCGTCCTCCAGCTGCAGGTCGAAGTAGAGCAGCAGCAGACACACGAACTGTTTGATCTCGTTGATGGCAAAGTACCGGCCGGGACACATGGAGGACCCGGACCCGAACGGCATCAGGTAGTACCGGAGCTTCTGTCCATCCTTGTAGAACTCCGTCTTCTCTCTGCCGTCCTGCACGAAGCGGTCAAAGCGGAACTCCTGAGGAAACAGGAAGAGGACTCATTTACAGGTGACACCAACCCAAAGGTGGATTTTCTGACCCACTTGACGTGTTTGACGCAGTTTTCCTGAAATCAGCTGATGTATCAGATTTACAGCTCTATTGAAGTTCTGGTTTTTGTACAACAAAGTTGCCCACAGACGATCCAGAACCCCCTGAAAACACCTGAATGAACCCAGGAAAAGCCCAGGCTCTATTAAACACGAGAACTGGTGGGTACCTGTGGCTCCTCATAGATCTCGGGGTCCAGGTGCATACTCTGAGGGTACAGGGCGATGATGTCTCCATTCCTGACGGCCATGGAGCGCTTGGCTTCCAGCTGCAGGGTGAAGTCCTCCTGGGCCACTCGGATGTTGGTGGAGGCGGAGGACAGGCGGAGGCTCTCATTGATGGCGCTCTCTGTGGAGGAAGGAGGTCCGTTATCAGACATGTCCACATCTCAAGAAGATCTGAGAGCATCAACGTACCCAGAAAGATGAGCTGATCCAGCTGCGCTCTGCTGAGCATCACATCTCTGTCGCTGCTGAAATCCACACCGCTGCCTTGTAGGACCTCCAGGATCTCCTGACGGACCACCTGCCGAGCATCAGGGTGGCTCACCAGGAAATACACGGCCCAGAAGGTGGCAGGAAGGGTGTTCCCCACCGAGGCCCACAGAATGGCGAAATGATGAGCTGGGAATCCAGAGGAAATCTGGGAGTCAGAACTCAAACACTGGTCCACCCCTTCACAACAATCCTGATCCAGAGTCTCAGTCCTGGTACCGGACCAGTTCTAGTCCACTCTTGGGACAGGACAAGCTTCAGCCCAGTCCTGGTACCGGACTAGTTCTAGTCCACTCTTGGGACAGGACAAGCGTCAGCCCAGTCCTGGTACCGGACCAGTTCTAGTCCACTCTTGGGACAGGACAAGCGTCAGCCCAGTCCTGGTAGAGGACCAGTTCTAGTCCACTCTTGGGACAGGACAAGCTTCAGCCCAGTCCTGGTACCGGACCAGTTCTAGTCCACTCTTGGGACAGGACAAGTTTCAGCCCAGTCCTGGTACCGGACCAGTTCTAGTCCACTCTTGGGACAGGACAAGCTTCAGCCCAGTCCTGGTACCGGACCAGTTCTAGTCCACTCTTGGGACAGGACAAGCTTCAGCCCAGTCCTGGTAGAGGACCAGTTCTAGCCCACTCTGGGGACAGGACAAGCTTCAGCCCAGTCCTGGTAGAGGACCAGTTCTAGTCCACTCTTGGGACAGGACAAGCTTCAGCCTAGTCCTGGTACCGGACCAGTTCTAGTCCACTCTTGGGACAGGACAAGTTTCAGCCCAGTCCTGGTACCGGACCAGTTCTAGTCCACTCTTGGGACAGGACAAGCTTCAGCCCAGTCCTGGTACCGGACCAGTTCTAGTCCACTCTTGGGACAGGACAAGCTTCAGCCCAGTCCTGGTAGAGGACCAGTTCTAGTCCACTCTTGGACAGGACAAGTGTCAGCCCAGTCCTGGTACCGGACCAGTTCTAGTCCACTCTTGGGACAGGACAAGCTTCTGCCCAGTCCTGGTAGAGGACCAGTTCTAGTCCACTCTTGGGACAGGACAAGTTTCAGCCCAGTCCTGGTACCGGACCAGTTCTAGTCCACTCTTGGGACAGGACAAGTTTCAGCCCAGTCCTGGTAGAGGACCAGTTCTAGTCCACTCTTGGGACAGGACAAGTTTCAGCCCAGTCCTGGTACCGGACCAGTTCTAGTCCACTCTTGGGACAGGACAAGTTTCAGCCCAGTCCTGGTACCGGACCAGTTCTAGTCCACTCTTGGGACAGGACAAGCTTCAGCCCAGTCCTGGTACCGGACCAGTTCTAGTCCACTCTTGGGACAGGACAAGCGTCAGCCCAGTCCTGGTAGAGGACCAGTTCTAGTCCACTCTTGGGACAGGACAAGCTTCAGCCCAGTCCTGGTAGAGGACCAGTTCTAGTCCACTCTTGGGACAGGACAAGCTTCAGCCCAGTCCTGGTAGAGGACCAGTTCTAGCCCACTCTTGGGACAGGACAAGTTTCAGCCCAGTCCTGGTACCGGACCAGTTCTAGCCCACTCTTGGGACAGGACAAGTGTCAGCCCAGTCCTGGTACCGGACCAGTTCTAGTCCACTCTTGGGACAGGACAAGTTTCAGCCCAGTCCTGGTACCGGACCAGTTCTAGTCCACTCTTGGGACAGGACAAGTGTCAGCCCAGTCCTGGTACCGGACCAGTTCTAGTCCACTCTTGGGACAGGACAAGTTTCAGCCCAGTCCTGGTACCGGACCAGTTCTAGCCCACTCTTGGGACAGGACAAGTGTCAGCCCAGTCCTGGTACCGGACCAGTTCTAGTCCACTCTTGGGACAGGACAAGTGTCAGCCCAGTCCTGGTACCGGACCAGTTCTAGTCCACTCTTGGGACAGGACAAGTGTCAGCCCAGTCCTGGTAGAGGACCAGTTCTAGCCCACTCTTGGGACAGGACAAGTTTCAGCCCAGTCCTGGTACCGGACCAGTTCTAGTCCACTCTTGGGACAGGACAAGTTTCAGCCCAGTCCTGGTACCGGACCAGTTCTAGTCCACTCTTGGGACAGGACAAGTGTCAGCCCAGTCCTGGTACCGGACCAGTTCTAGTCCACTCTTGGGACAGGACAAGTTTCAGCCCAGTCCTGGTACCGGACCAGTTCTAGCCCACTCTTGGGACAGGACAAGTGTCAGCCCAGTCCTGGTACCGGACCAGTTCTAGTCCACTCTTGGGACAGGACAAGTTTCAGCCCAGTCCTGGTACCGGACCAGTTCTAGCCCACTCTTGGGACAGGACAAGCTTCAGCCCAGTCCTGGTACTGGTCAGAACCGACAAAAAGGCAACCAACATCCAAAGAAGATCTTTGGAAAGTCCTTCAAGAACTCTGGAACTGTTCGTGATGAGCATGTTAAGGATCTGGTGGGAACTAATTTAGATGTTAGTAAGTCCTCACATGTCCAAAGACCGTCAGGAAAAGAATTACTGAAAGACATTAACTATAAGACACAACCGGAGCAAACTGGTGTAAAAAATAAACTGACTGTAAAAATAAACAGTTTTGATGAAATTCCACTGTGAGGCGCGTCGGAGGCTCGGCCGAGATGTGGAGGAGATGCCGACTCCTCCAGACATCTGTCCTGTGTCCCAGCGGGACACATCAAACCGTAAAATGTCCAAAAACGTTTTCTAAACACATCTCTGCTGGAAAAACATGACAAGATTCCTCATTACACTCATCCAGAAACCACATCAGGGTGGTGGTGAGGCTTGTTGGAGCTTTGTGGGACCAGCGGAGCCACAATCACATCTTTAGGATTTACCTGGTTTTAGACCCCACAGGGAAGAGATCCATAAACATAAAGACAGCATGGGTGGTGCAAATGAGGAAAGTTTGAACATTAATGACACAAAACTAAAGAAAAATGTTAGAAAGTTTTACAAGATCTGGTCAAAATGAACAGAGTATGTAAAACCTGTAAGATCCCATTTAATCTGAATTACCTCCACGATGGCGGAAGGACCTATCGAACTCTATCAGAGCCAGAGCGTCCACCTAAAACCTCATCTCTGCAGAGAACACCTCCTCTCCTAACACCCAGATCTTTAAATCCAGTCCTGGGAGTTCTGGATGTTTCCTGCTCACATCACCTGGATCAAAGGATCGGCTCATTAACTGGCTTGTGGAGAACTGGAGGACCAGCTGTTGAGGAGACCAGCCTGATATGAATCAGGTGTGTTGGAGCAGGGATCATCTAAGAACTCTAGGACAGATCTGGACCAACCAGATCGGACAAACCGAGTAAAGAGCTGGTCTCCACCTGCTTTGTCTGTGTCGCTCAGCGCCACGTGCTGCTCGAACAGCTCCAACCGTCTCCTGATGAACTGGGAAGTGTTGGACCAGCACGCCATCCGCTGGGGCAGGAAATAGCTGA
The DNA here is from genome assembly GCF_017639745.1 of Melanotaenia boesemani. Taxonomy (NCBI): domain Eukaryota; kingdom Metazoa; phylum Chordata; class Actinopteri; order Atheriniformes; family Melanotaeniidae; genus Melanotaenia; species Melanotaenia boesemani. The sequence goes on along the minus strand of NC_055689.1, from coordinate 37,043,727 downwards.
TGAGCTTCTGGCGGATGGCCTTGGTCTGTCCCAGCAGCCAGATGGGGATCTGAGCGATGAGGAGCGGAAACATGTTGTCAAACTTGACAAAGTCGCGTCTCAGCACCTCCATCTCGCTGTGGCGGCTGCTGGTCGCTGGTTTGCCATAGATGGTGAGGAAGGTGGCCTCGAACATGACCGAGGAGCAGAATTCATACAGGCTGCCGCTCCTCCAGCCGTCGTCGCGCCCACAGTGATCCTCCCGGAAGACCAGCATCAGGTTCCCCATCATGCTCTCTGTCAGGGGCGTGAGGCTGTCGCCCTGCAGGAGCTGGAAGGAGCGCTTGATCTGCTCCCATAGGCCAGGGAACGTGGTGCTGAGGACGGGCGGGTAGCCGAAGGTCAGGGGAACCACCTTATGGGTGAACTTGTGGAAGTCCAGCTGCCGGCCATGTTTGATGATGCTTGGATACAGTAACGGGTCCATGATGAAGGTCGTGTATTTACCTGCAGGGCAGAAACAGGACAAACATGTCAATAAAAACAGCTGAGCTGGAATCTACACTTTGCTCACACGTTTCCAACCATCAGCTCCATGAAAACCGACTTCATCCTCCCAGTTTGGGAACTTCATCTGTAAACTTCTGCTGAGCTCCTTGCAGAACAGAGTCCATTCTGGTGCAGGTCCCTGAACGCACCTTTAACCCAAACGGTGGCGGCAGACATCTTGGTCTTTGACATCAGCCTGATGGTTACTATAGCAACAAGTCACTCATTCAGAACAGAGCAGAAATCCACTGCTGTTGTTTGACTACACCAGAGGAAGGCTGCAGGTCCAGATGGGATCTGGCCCAGGATCCTGAAGACCTGCACCACCCAGCTGCCCCTATCTTGCTGCACTTATTCAGTCTGAGCTAGAGTCAGGAGAGAGTTCCAGTTCTCTGGAAGACGTCCTGCTTGGTTCATTTCCCCAAGAAGTCCAGACCATCCAACCTCGACCACCATCGAGAGGCCCTCACATGGCAGGAGATGAAGGTGCTTGAAGTGAAATAAGAAGCTCTTTTTGTTCTTACGATGTAAATGTGACTCCAGAGGAGTCGGTGCCTCACCAGCCATGAACCCACCGCACGTCACTGATCTCCATCAGCTTTCTTTGTTCAGCTGCTGAGAAAATGAAGCTCTCGGTTTGCTCTCTTTTCCTGCTGCTCCTCTTTTCCACCGTCCACTCGCTCCTCAGGACCTCCCACATAGCCAGGCCATGTAAGCCTCGCTTGGATTAGCTTCAAGTACATGCAGCTGGAATGTGTTAGTGGAACAGCTTGATCCTTAATTCAGAGCTGATGTAAGTTCAAGCGAAGCTTTCCTGATACAGCCTGGCTTTCTGTAGCTACGCTGGTGGAACACCTCCTGGTTCTCTGTTTTCTGTTATTGTTTACGTCCTGGTTGTCTGCTTTCTGTTATTGTTTACTTCCTGGTTGTCTGCTTTCTGTTATTGTTTACTTCCTGGTTGTCTGCTTTCTGTTATTGTTTACATCCTGGTTGTCTACTTTCTGTTATTGTTTACGTCCTGGTTGTCTGCTTTCTGTTATTGTTAACTTCCTGGTTGTCTGCTTTCTGTTATTGTTTACGTCCTGGTTGTCTGCTTTCTGTTATTGTTTACTTCCTGGTTCTCTGCTTTCTGCTATTGTTTACGTCCTGGTTGTCTGCTTTCTGCTATTGTTTACGTCCTGGTTGTCTGCTTTCTGCTATTGTTTACGTCCTGGTTGTCTGCTTTCTGCTATTGTTTACGTCCTGGTTGTCTGCTTTCTGTTATCGTTTACGTCCTGGTTGTCTGCTTTCTGTTATCGTTTACTTCCTGGTTGTCTGTTTTCTGTTATCGTTTACGTCCTGGTTGTCTGCTTTCTGCTATTGTTTACGTCCTGGTTGTCTGCTTTCTGCTATTGTTTACGTCCTGGTTGTCTGCTTTCTGCTATTGTTTACGTCCTGGTTGTCTGCTTTCTGCTATTGTTTACGTCCTGGTTGTCTGCTTTCTGTTATCGTTTACTTCCTGGTTGTCTGCTTTCTGTTATCGTTTACATCCTGGTTGTCTGCTTTCTGTTATCGTTTACTTCCTGGTTGTCTGTTTTCTGTTATTGTTTACTTCCTGGTTGTCTGCTTTCTGTTATTGTTTACGTCCTGGTTGTCTGCTTTCTGTTATTGTTTACTTCCAGAGGGGTATTGCACGAAACCAGAATAAAGAAATCCAGGATAATTAAGCAAGCCCAGCTTGACCTAGCTTGCGCGGCCTATCCTGGCTTAATTGGTTGCACGTTTGCTGAGCCAGGATGAGAAGGTGCGGCTAGGTTAAGCCAGGTGAAGATAGTTGGGATAAGTGCGTGTGCACGGCATACTGAAGCAGACCTTGCGATCGCTCACAGAATCACTGATGGGGAAATGGATAAAAGTCGCACGTCCTACGTCACGGCCGCTGAACAACAGCTCCTGACGGAGTTCTCTGACGAAGTTAAGGATATTTTAAGGAAAAAAGGCAATACCAATGCCATAAGTAAAGAACGCGAGAGAGCCTGGCAGACAATAGCCGACCGGCTCAATGCGTAAGTAGTCAAAAACTGTACAATTAATAAACAGTGCTCCACTGGAACTGTCATAATTAGGCTACAATTAAAGGATTACTTTTCAAATCCACTAACTGTTGTATACTTTAAGAGTGACAAGCAGGTGCATGTTACTCAGGAAATGTAGAGTATGATTAGGTGCAAACAATTATCCACAATGTGCCATTTAATCTATTTTCCTCATGTAACGTTTTTATCTATTTTATCTTTCTGTCCTTCATAAAGGACAAACCTGTCTGGCCATAAAAGGACCTGCAGCAAGAAAAAAATAAATATAAGAACTTTTTGCAGGCTGGTAAGTGACTCCAAAGTAGATAACCGTGAACAAATGAGGTGAATAGATGAGGTGTCTGCTGACATGTTCAATGTCTGTATGATTGTAGCAGTTAAAAAAAGGCCTATAGAACTGGCACAGGGGGCGGCCCACCAAGCCAGGATGTGACTCCAGCAGAGGAACTGGCACTCCATTTAAATAAAGGGAGGCCAGTGATGGAGGGGATCCAGGGAGGGACAATAACTGACTCTGTCCCAGCCACAGAAACTGTCCGCTTCATACAAGGTACACAAAGTACTGCAATTCTACTGCACATGGAACACAATCAAATATAATATAGTGTCTGACTTTGGATAACCTTGCAGTGTCTGGGAACACATTTACACTTTTGGAGCCACCAGAAGATGATCCGGTTAGTACAGTGTCTCGAAATCACAGGCTTGGTATGTTCTGTGAAATCTTAATCCGAGTCCTCTCGCTGCATGTATACGGCAGGGGGAAGGTACATCTGCAGCTGCAGAATGCACATCTGCAGATGAGGAGACTGTGTCAGTGGAGTCCAGAAGGCTTGAGGCATGTCAGTTTTATGGGATTGGCCTGCTTATTTATTCCATGAAGGATATGAAGTCAGTGATGTGGTGCTAATAGAAAATGTGTAGCAGGACCCGGATGCTGCACAGTCTCCTAATCGGCCTGGTAACATTGTGAGTATTGGCTAAAGTAAATCTACGTTATGCACAAATCCTGCTGTGCTAACTGACATTTCCTTTACAGACTTCACAAACTGTCAGAACGCTTTATTCAGGGCACCTGGAGAGAGAGAGAGAGCTGGCAGATGTTAAAAGCTGACTCAAAAAGAGCAAGCTCCAAGAAATGGAGCTGGATCTAGAGATTAAACGCCGGACACTCAGAAAACTGGACCTGGAAATCCAGTAACCGAAAATCTGTATCTCTCAATGACATAGTCATCTCCAAAGGCCAGGGGATGTGAGCTGTCCCTGAAGACTCGTTCACGTCTGAATGCTCTTCTGAGGATGCGGACTTCCTCGTCCAGCACATCCTCCGAAAAAGGGCAAGCCATTATGAAGAGGGAACAGGTGAAGGGGAGGTGGACCTGAATATTCTACATTGCCCTCGTCACGGATTTCTTTGAATACACCTTTGTAACCTCATCCGCTGTGTTTTGTAATCTCAATTAATGCAATAAAACACATATTTATAAAACCTCTGACAGCAATTTGACGAGCAGTCTTCATTAGCATAGCAATATAACACTTGGCCTGATGAAATCATGCACTTATGACCAAGTTGATATTGTGTGATGAAATCGTGATCCTGTATTTAAATAAAATGACTGGAAAAAAAAAAAATTATATGCACTGCACTAGCACTAAACGACAGCACCTGGGTCTAACTGGACTCAAAAGCGGTCTGACTAACACTTAATTATGACGTCCCATCTTGTTTGAATTCATGCTTGTGTTGTTCTTACTCTCAAATGTAAGTCGCTTTGGATAAAAGCGTCTGCTAAATGACTGTAGAATAGAATAGAATAATAATACTACAACTCGAATCCATATAAAAAGGCTGCTGCGATTACGAACAGATTTGGATTAAATGTACAGTGACTGTATATGTAATATTTTAATACTGGATGATTAAAATGACGCGCCATACTTAGGAAGACCATGGACATGCTGTAAAACACATTAATTCCTCATAGAATTGACGTTGGACATGCAGGTGACTCGCTAGGATTAATCTTAGCCTGAGCAGTTAGCCTGGTCTGGAGCAGGCTAACTGCAGCGGATAAATCACCACAGTAAATTGGCCGGGTTTAGTTTGAGCTGCTTTCATGCAACTGACTTAGGACTAAATTCAGCCAGGATAACCAACATATCCCGGCTTAATCCCTTATCTTGGTTTCGTGCAATACCCCTCTGGTTGTCTGCTTTCTGTTATTGTTTACGTCCTGGTTGTCTGCTTTCTGTTATTGTTTAAGTCCTGGTTGTCTGGTTTCTGTTACTGTTTACATCCTGGTTGTCTGCTTTCTGTTATTGTTTACTTCCTGGTTGTCTGGTTTCTGTTACTGTTTACATCCTGGTTATCTGCTTTCTGTTATTGTTTACTTCCTGGTTCTCTGTTTTCTGTTATTGTTTACTTCCTGGTTGTCTGTTTTCTGTTATTGTTTACTTCCTGAGGGGTACGCGCGACTTTTATCCATTTCCCCATCGGTGATTCTGTGAGCGATCGCGAGGTCTGCTTCAGTATGCCGTGCACATGCACTTATCCCAACTATCTTCACCTGGCTTAACCTAGCCGCACCTTCTCATCCTGGCTCAGCAAACGTGCAACCAATTAAGCCAGGATAGGCCGCGCAAGCTAGTCAAGCTGGGCTTGCTTAATTATCCTGGATTTCTTTATTCTGGTTTCGTGCAATACCCCTCTGGTTGTCTGCTTTCTGTTATTGTTTACTTCCTGGTTGTCTGTTTTCTGTTATTGTTTACTTCCTGGTTGTCTGCTTTCTGTTATCGTTTACGTCCTGGTTGTCTGCTTTCTGTTATTGTTTACTTCCTGGTTGTCTGTTTTCTGTTATTGTTTACTTCCTGGTTGTCTGCTTTCTGTTATCGTTTACGTCCTGGTTGTCTGCTTTCTGTTATTGTTTACTTCCTGGTTCTCTGTTTTCTGTTATTGTTTACTTCCTGGTTGTCTGTTTTCTGTTATTGTTTACTTCCTGGTTCTCTGTTTTCTGTTATTGTTTACTTCCTGGTTGTCTGCTTTCTGTTATTGTTTACTTCCTGGTTGTCTGTTTTCTGTTATTGTTTACTTCCTGGTTGTCTGCTTTCTGTTATTGTTTACTTCCTGGTTGTCTGCTTTCTCTTATTGTTTACTTCCTGGTTGTCTGTTTTCTGTTATTGTTTACTTCCTGGTTCTCTGTTTTCTGTTATTGTTTACTTTCTGATTGTCTGCTTTCTGTTATTGTTTACTTCCTGGTCCTCTGTTTTCTGTTATTGTTTACTTCCTGCTTGTCTGTTTTCTGTTATTGTTTACTTCCTGGTTGTCTGCTTTCTGTTATTGTTTACTTCCTGGTTGTCTGCTTTCTCTTATTGTTTACTTCCTGGTTGTCTGTTTTCTGTTATTGTTTACTTCCTGGTTCTCTGTTTTCTGTTATTGTTTACTTCCTGATTGTCTGCTTTCTGTTATTGTTTACTTCCTGGTCCTCTGTTTTCTGTTATTGTTTACTTCCTGCTTGTCTGTTTTCTGTTATTGTTTACTTCCTGGTCCTCTGTTTTCTGTTATTGTTTACTTCCTGCTTGTCTGTTTTCTGTTATTGTTTACTTCCTGCTTGTCTGTTTTCTGTTATTGTTTACTTCCTGGTCCTCTGTTTTCTGTTATTGTTTACTTCCTGCTTGTCTGTTTTCTGTTATTGTTTACCTACCGTGAGGCTCTGATGGGGAAACTGAACATCTGGCTTTTCTTACTGAACTTTGTTGAATGAAACCACCTGACGACCGTTTCAGAACCAACCTGCTAACAGGACCGTAAACACGTCTCCCATCTTCCTTCTTTGTTGTTCGAGGAAGCCATGGGCATCTTTATGGAACTCCAGAGCTTTCCCAATGAAAGGAATCCAGCCCTTTATTAAAGGAGGCTCGCCAGGTCTTCTGCAGGACAAAACAGGAGGTTTACACATTATTTAACCTTCATCAGTTTCCTCTCCACCAAATAAAACAGAACTTTGTTCACGCAGAGAGAGAAGAATTAGTAGCTGCAACAATGGAGATAGGAAAAAACATCACTTCATCCAACAGCGAAAGGAAGGGAGGTGCCTGTACCATGAGTAGCGACAGAAAAAATGAGTAAAATAAATACAATCTCCTTTAATTTGTTGTATGAATAAAATCTGATCTATGGGTTCAGAAAAAAAGGAAGCTTTTCCACTGACCCCTCCTCCCAGTTATTACAACAGACAACGTCCATTTTTGGTCACAACTTTATTCCCTGCTGCCAACAGAACATTCCACACATCTATTAATACACTTCATTTTTGGAGGAATGCAGCCCAAATACCAGTTTCATAACAGCTGGGACGCTATGAAATCAATGTAAATCAAACAGGATGATTTCCAAACGTGTGAGAGACTCTGCCTCTCTGAAATGCTCCTTTTACACATATGGACAAAACTGTTGGTTCCCTTCGGTTAATGAAAGAAAAACTCACAAAGGCCACCGAAATAACTTGAATCTGAATAAAGTAATAATCAATAAAAATTCTATGAAAGTCAGACGTTGCTTTTCAACCATGTTTCAACAGAATTATTTAAAAAATAAACTCATGAAACAGGCCTGGACATAAACGATGGTTCCCTTAACTTAATATGTAGTTGAACAACCTTTTGAGGCAACCACTGGAATCCAACGATTCCTGTAACTGTTAATGAGACGTCTGCACCTCTCAGCAGGTGTTTTGATCCACTCCTCATAAGCAAACTGCTCCAGTTGTCTCAGGTTTGAAGGAGCCTTTTCCAGATGCCATGTTTCAGCTCCTTCCAAAGATGCTCAATAGGATTTAGGTCAGGGCTCATAGAAGCCGCTTTAGAATAGTCCATGTTTTCCTCTTAGCCATTCTTGGTGTTTTTAGCTGTGTTTTGGGTCATTGTCCTGTTGTAAGACCCATGACCTGCGACTGAGACCAAGCTTTCTGACACTGGCAGCACATTTCTCTCTAGAATCCTTTATAGTCTTGAGATTTCATTGTACCTGCACAGATTCAAGACACCCTGTACCAGATGCAGCAAAGCAGCCCAGAACATAACAGAACCTCCTCCATGTTCCACAGTAGGAACGGTGTTCTTTTCTTCATATGCTTCATTTCTCCATCTGGAAACATAGAGCTGAAGGTAAAAAGTTCCATCTTTGTCTCATCTGTCCATAGGACATTCTCCCAGAAGCTTTGTGGCTTGTCAGCATGTAGTTTGTCTTTTTTATGGTTTGTTTTTAACAATGGTTCCTCCTTGGTCGTCTCCCATTAAGTCCACTTTGGCTCAAACAAGGACGGATGGTGCGATCTGATACTGATGTTCCTTCAGCTTGAAGTTCACCTTTAATCTCTTTAAAAGTTTTTCTGGGCTCTTTTGTTACCGTTCGTATTATCCGTCTCTTTGGTTTGTCATCAGTTTTCCTCCTGCGGCCACGTCCAGGGAGGTTGGCTACAGTCCCATGGATCTTACATTTCTGAATAATATGAGCAGCTGTAGCCACAGGAACATCAAGCTGCTTGGAGATGGTCTTATAGCCTTTACCTTTAACATGCTGGTCTATAATTTTCTTTCTAATCTCCCGAGACAACTCTTTCCTTTGCTTCCTCTGGTCCATATTGAGTGTGGTACACACCATGTCACCAAACAGCACAGTGACCACCTGTAGCTTATATATAGACCCACTGACTGGTTACAAGCTTGTAGACACCTGTGATGCTAATTAGTGGACACACCTTGGATTAACACGTCCCTTTGGTCACATTATTTTCAGTTTTTTCTAGGGGGACCATCATGTTTGTCCAGGCCTGTTTCATGAGTTTATTTTTTAAATAATTCTGTAGAAACATGGTTGAAAAGCAACGTCTGACTTTCATTGGTTAAATTAAATAGAATTTTTATTTATTATTACTTTATTCAGATTCAAGTTATTTCTGTGGCCTTTGTGAGTTTTTCTTTCATTAACTGAACTTTGTCCACGTCTGTGTATCCAGTCATGTTACCGACCTGCTGCCAGGTAACCTGATTAGTAATAAAATGCTCCTCCAGGTGTTTCTGCTTTGTACCTGGTAGGTTTCCAGACGTGCTGCTGCATCAGATTAACTATCGGCTCATATTTCCATCACGTTGAAGCGTCTTGTTTCCTCGGAGGAGGAGGAGGAGGAGGTGTGTTTATCTGCTACTGGGGGTAAAACATGACCTGATGAGATCTGGAAATCGTTGAATTCTGTTTTTATTTACATTTTAAACAGCATCCCGACTTCTTTACAGTTTTATTTACTTTTCTGAAACTTTGGACTGAAGATCTGCTTCTGTTTTTATGTGTGTGTGTTTGTACTCGACACACCCTCCACTGTTAATCATTCACTGCTGCTCTCTGGAGTTCAGGTTCCACAGCAGACTCAAACAACTCCCCCCTCCACCTCCTCCTCCTCCTCCTCCACCTCCTCCTCCTCCTCCTCCTGCTGGTGTCCACCTCGGGCTTGTTTACATTAGTTTTTATCTCTGCAGCACAAAGTTTGTCCTCATTGTTCTGGAGGCTGAAGTTCAGAACTGGCCCAGAAACCCTGACGAGCCTGTAACCATGACAACATGCAGGCCTACAGGCAGCGTCATGTTTTTAATAAGTGCGTCACCGGGAGGACGACAGCATGAAGACAAGACGTTTTATCTGCTGGCTGGAAAGATTTCTGATTCTTCTCTGCTTTTATCAGACTAACTGAGTCCAAGCAGAACCAGATCCTCCAGAGTCCTGATCCCTGGACCACAGCCGGAATCCATGATGCGACACCTCCGTCTTCCGACGTTCCAGGAGGACGGACCCGCCGCAGCGTTCCACTTCAACCTGGACTCTCCAGAACCAGAACCTGGAGAGTCCAGGTTCTGGTTCCAGAGTTACTACTGGCAGAGACCTGCTGATGGGTGTGTGTCAGACCTGCAGGAGGACTCATTTAATCCGGTGTGGTTTTGGTCTGGGTCTCTGATCAGCAAACCCCCCCCCCAAGGAATGTGGAATCTTCCTGAGGACGCCCTGACCTACTTCTCCCTGAACAACAGGAAGCGGCTCAGAGACTCAGACCTCAGCTGGAACCCGGATCTCTGACCCGTCTGGTTCTGGTTCTAACAGCTACCCCAACCACCAGAACAGCTGCTTACAGATTCAGTAGAGACTGGAAACCAGAACTCACAGCAGTCCTGATCCCCGACCAGTTCCAGTCCCGGTACCGGACCAGTTCCAGAGGAACTTAACTCTGACCTCTGAATGCTGCAGCTTCTGATGATCCAGAGTTTTGAGGACGACGCAGCAAAGAACCGGTTTGAACCGGTTCAGGCTCTTCGTTTCATCTGACCCGAGACCCGAGAAAGCAGCGTTCCCAGCACAGGATCGGTTCTTTCCTCGGCCCGGTTCAGGTTCCAAACGGTTTCTAGAGCAAATCGCAGCTGGTTCCAATCTGAGGTCTGAGGCCCCTCAGGGGGCCACACACTCCTTCCTGCTCCTCAAGTTTGTTTAATATAAGACAAACAAACAAACAAGCAAACAAACAAACAAACAAACAAACAAACAAGCAAGCAAACAAACAAGCAAACAAACAAGCAAACAAACAAACAAGCAAACAAACAAACAAGCAAACAGGCAAACAAGCAAACAAGCAAACAAACAAGCAAACAAACAAACAAACAAGCAAACAAGCAAACAAGCAAACAAACAAGCAAACAAACAAGCAAACAAGCAAACAAACAAGCAAGCAAGCAAACAAGCAAACAAGCAAGCAAACAAACAAGCAAACAAACAAGCAAGCAAACAAGCAAACAAGCAAGCAAACAAACAAACAAGCAAACAAGCAAACAAACAAGCAAACAAACAAACAAGCAAACAAGCAAACAAACAAGCAAACAAGCAAACAAACAAGCAAACAAGCAAACAAACAAACAAGCAAACAAGCAAACAAACAAGCAAACAAGCAAACAAACAAACAAGCAAACAAGCAAACAAGCAAGCAAACAAACAAACAAGCAAACAAACAAACAAGCAAGCAAACAGGCAAACAAGCAAACAAACAAGCAAACAAACAAGCAAACAAACAAACAAACAAGCAAACAAGCAAACAAAAAACAAACAAGCAAGCAAACAAGCAAACAAGCAAACAAACAAACAAACAAGCAAGCAAACAGGCAAACAAGCAAACAAACAAGCAAACAAACAAACAAGCAAACAAGCAAACAAAAAACAAACAAGCAAACAAGCAAGCAAACAAGCAAACAAGCAAACAAGCAAGCAAACAAACAAACAAGCAAACAAGCAAACAAACAAACAAACAAGCAAACAAGCAAGCAAACAAACAAGCAAACAAGCAAACAAACAAACAAACAAACAAGCAAACAAACAAGCAAACAAGCAAACAAGCAAGCAAACAAACAAACAAGCAAACAAACAAACAAACAAACAAGCAAACAAACAAGCAAACAAACAAACAAGCAAACAAACAAGCAAACAAGCAAACAAGCAAACAAACAAGCAAACAAACAAACAAACAAACAAGCAAACAAACAAGCAAACAAACAAACAAGCAAGCAAACAAACAAACAAGCAAACAAGCAAACAAACAAGCAAACAAACAAACAAGCAAACAAGCAAACAAACAAACAAACAAGCAAACAAACAAACAAGCAAACATCCACAACAACACAGTTAGTTCCACTCCAGGAAAATCAATCTGAATAACAGCCGATCCAGATCCACCCGATCCAGATCAGCCTCAGACCCGATCCAGATCTGTGTAGGACCAATAAGGACCAGAGGTCTACTGGTTCTGCTCCTGGATGACCCGATCAGAGGTGTTCAGAGAGACTCATCAACCATAATTCTCACAATAATAAAACTAATCAGAAAGATCGATGACAAACTTTAAATCAAACACACATCAGAACCGAACCTCGTGGGGGTTCTGCTGTTTGAAGGCAGAACAGAAACAGAACTTTAACCTGAGCTGCAGAACTTTTTCTGCGATTTTATCCAGTTAAACACGGAGAGAAGCGGACCGGGTCGGAGAGAAGCGGACCGGGTCGGAGAGAACCGGACCGGGTCGGAGAGAACCGGACCGGGAGGACTGACCTGTTCCTGCCGCGGAGGACGCAGAGCAGCAGGCAGAGGAGGCCGAGCAGCAGCAGCAGCAGCAGCAGCGGGGACATGGTCCGACATCAACGCCTCCAACAGAGGAACAAACGCGTCTACCAGCAGAACCAGCTGTTATAAACACGCACCCCACCCGCTTCCGGTCAGCGCCTTCAAATTAAAGGACCTGGTGAGGCGCTTCAATTCTTTTCAAAGTAGTAGGTTCCCTTAGAAGAGTCGGCTCGTATGGCTCCTAACCGGTTCTTTATTTTATCATCGCTGGGAACTGATACTACTGGGACATATTTGATTCAGGGTTTTAATAAAAGACTTACTCCTATCCTTTTTAAATAAAAACGAACAACTGAACACAGATCCTCAGCAAACAAATTAAATGAATCCTTTGTCTTTCTTCATTTCTTCACTTTTTCCTGACAAGCCTCCATTTGAACCCGACTCTGTGAACCTGGCCTGAACCACTACATCGTCGGTCCCCCTCCTTTACATAATGGTACAGTCCGAGTCGGCCTTACGTGTGATTGGCTCATGGGGTGAAACTGAAGACCCCCTCCTGCCTGCTGGGTTCCCAGAGCAGGAGATCTGGCTTAATACAAGAATGAGTTCTCAGACTCGGTTCACACTGCAGCTCAGTTCCCATGTTTTCTCCGTTCGTGACTCATGTCGGACGTTTTAATGACCGTCTGAACGGCACTAATCTGATTTTTAAATCCGACCCAGACCACTTTCCCTATGTGGTCCTGGACGGGATACGTACCTGATCTGTGTGGAAGCGACCTCTGTCTGAACCGTCACGCCACATTTCATCCAACTTTCACGTCGCAGAAGTAAAAAATTCTGCTGTTTCATGATGTTTACTGTTGTTGTCTTTTTCCTTTTTTACTGGAAATGAAAACGACTCAACGCCAGCGTCACTTCACACGTCTGAACGAAGTAAGGCACCGAGGGCGGGACGGGGGGTTAGCAGCGTGGATAATTACATCCGTAAGCTCTACGTCCTCTGAGCGTGTCACTTCAGGACTGCACCGTTCACGCTTCAGATGATGAAGGTCGCGGTGAAACGATGTGAACAACCACGCCAAAAAGGAAAAAAAGGGATTTGAGCATTAAGACCTGACCCGGGTCCTAACAGAACCATCAGACCAATTCTTGCTGAGACCAGAATATGACATTTAAAGGTGAAAGGAAGGAGACTGGGAGGCTGGAACGCCAGCGCATCTCAGACCCAGCTGAGTCTGGGTTTATTGTGAAGGGGCAGCGTTTGGACTTCCTGTCCCGTTTACTCTGCTTTCAGTGAGACCCAGCTCATGAGACAGAGCCCGAGCTCCAGTTTCTGGGCTGATCCCAACTGGTTGGCTTTCACCAAGCCACACTCAGCTGGAAACAGAACTTTTCAGAACCAGGTATACGATGAAAAACCCGGAATAAAACCTGAACCCGACCCAGTCTCATCCTGTCAGAGGACAGCCCTGTGCTCCACAAAGATTAATGATCTCCAGGAAGAAATCTGCAATGAAAGTGAAATAATAAAAGAATCCCAGCTGTGTCTGATGAGGACCTCAGAGGGAAGAGAAGCAGCCGTGGAGAAACGTCTGAAACAGGTCTTCTGTCAGAGAGCCTCAGCAAGAGGAAGAACGGTCATCGAGAAGCTGATTCCAGCAGATCAAAGTTCTCCTGGACGACAGAAAGTCCGACAGGAAAACAGCAAAGATTTCTGAACCACAACCTGAATCTGGTTGGTTGGAGGTCTCAGACACGCTTCCCAGAATGGTCACCTTTAACACGGAAGAAACGTCTACAACTCCATTTCCATGGAGTTTTTCCAGGTCTGGAGGTCAGACCCAGAACTCCACACAGATGTGGAAGCTGCCCACGCCATAGGCACTTATGCAGCCCCATCCCATCAGAGATGCAGCTTTTCACCTGTCCACTGATAACAAGCTGGATGCTCCCTCTCCTCTTTAGTCTGCAGGACACGCCGTCCATGCTTTCCACAAACTAGTTCACATCTTCATCCAGGTTTCCACTTTGCCTCAGACCATTTTAAATGAGCTTTAGTCCAGAGAAGACGGAAGAAGCTGGTTCTGGATCCTGTTCACATCTGGCTTCTTCTCTGCATGATGGAGCTGAACTGTGTTCACAGACAGTGGTTTCTGGAAGTCTTCCTGAGTCCATGCAGTGGTTTCCAGTAGAGAATCATGTCTGCTTTTAATGCAGAAGATCACCAGCATCCAGCCTTGTCCCCAGCATCCAGTAGGTCCCCAGCATACAGAGATTCCTCCTGATTCTCTTGATCTTCTCATGATATTCTACACTGTAGATGGAGGATCTTCAAAGTCTGAAATTGTTCCAGTTTCAGATCCAGTTTGTCTCAGATTGGTGAAGCTCTGTCCATCTTTCCATCTGAGAGACTCTGCCTCTCTGAAATGCTCCTTTTATACCAGTCATGTTACTGACCTGTTACCATGTAACCTGGTTAGTTGTCCAATGCTCCTCCAGGTGTTTCTGGTTTGTACCAGACGTGTTGCTGCATCAGCTCATATTTCCGTCTCATGGTGAAACGTTTCAGTTTCCTCCTCTGACGTGTTGGTTTTCTACTGGGAATAAAATGTGGATGATGAGGTTTGGAAATCGTTGAACTCTGTTTCTACACGCCATCTCAACGCAAACTGATGGTCCTTAAAATGTTAAATGGAGCATTTTGAGAACCTGGAGCGTAAATACGTCTGTGAGAGCTGCAGCTACGTAAACATCCAGCGAGTTCGTTTTCACCTGAACAAGCTGGTCCATGTAACTCGACTTTAAGCCGCACGTCACATTCACACATCCTGATGCACACGAGGGAGGCAGCGCAGGGTTCAGTGTCTTGCCCATGGACACCTGGGCATGCAGACAGGGGAAGCGTGGAATCGACCCACCGACCTTCCTGAGCTACAGCCGCTCAGCTAGTGATCAGGATATCAGGTTTGGTCTCCAGAACCCCAAACGAAGGTCTCAGCTCACTTCTTCATGACTTCTTCTAGATGCAAGTTGTGAAAAAGTATTTTTAAAATAATATTTCCATTTTTGTCTTGTTGGAAGAACCATCAAGTTAACATTTATTGGAAGTGAAATCAGTGTATTAAGTGTTGAAGCTGGACATTTCACTGAGGTCGTCTTTGCAGCTGAACTGTGTGACATGTCCTGCAGACAGAGACCGGCTCGGCTTCTAGGAGGTCAGGTTCTACTCTGCTGAGGTCGGGTGAGTCTGATTCAAGCTTTTACTCCTGCAGAGCGAACTGTGGGGGAGTTCTTGCTCATCCTGAGGGGAACAGTGTGCAGTAACCTGATCTCCAGACCTCCCGCTGCGTCTGGAAGTCTGTCAGGACTCGCTCAGAGCGCTGCTGTCATGGTGAAAATACGCAGCTCTGGTTGAGCAACAGGGGAGCAGCAGTCTGAACACGAATCCTCCTGCTGGGGTGAGGCCAGCAGCTCCTCCTGCTTCCTGGAGAAAAGAGCTGCTACATGTAGACTGCAGCTAACACCAGACCAGCTCTGCTGCTAGAGGCCCAGGCTGCTGGGGGACGTCCCATCATGCACTGGGCTCCTCTCTGCTCTCTTCACTTTCACTTGTTTGAGGATTTTTCACCATTAAAGCAGGAGTCTCTGCAGATTTCCACATGAGTCATTGTGTTAAAATGACATCACTGTTTAATCACAGCAGGAAGCTTTATATGGATCCTGGTGACCAAGACGACAGATTTCTGCCGGTTTTCACAAGAAGTTAATCATCAAACCTCAGATCCGACGCGTGGGAGGAAGGCAAACAAGCTGGATGAAGTCTAACATCAGACGGGGAGTTTCCAGATGATGCAAGCAGCAGCAGAAAACAAAGCTGCGAATCACCTGGAAAAGTTTCCACCAAGAACTGAACGCAGATCTGCAGGTCCTCCAAGAACGGTGAGGACCAGGTCGTCCTGATCAAACCACATCCTCAAGGCCAACCCGTGTCCAACTGATGGATACATATTAGGTGTCCAACGCTCTGCAAGCCACTTGAGAATAAATAAATGACATTAATACACAACATGAACATTATAATCAGCGAGTCTGTCTCAGTGAGAAACTATCGTACAGCAGGTGGTTCCGATAAATGTGAAGAATATTTTTATATGAAACAGATCAAATAAATAAAAAAATAACAAATTTTAAAAAGCATCTCTTCAGTTTGTAGAAGTCAAATACTGGATGTGAAAAATGTGGCTGTTATAAATAATTCAAAGTTCATTCTCCCCAAAAACAAGAGAGGAACTTTCTTCCTGAAGTCCAGCAGAAAGTCAGCGCTGGCCCCGCCTCCTCCTGACCTGCAGTAACCTCTGGATGACGAGCGGTTTCTAACAACAGCAGCGTTTCTCTGCAGAGATCAGCTCGTCTTCTGTCTGACACCAACATCTGGCTCTGCCTTCACTTCCCAACAAAGCCCTGGTTCAGCAGCGGACCCACAGAGAACACTCAGACCAGCTCAGACCGACACCGTCAGTCCGGGGGAGGCTCAGTCCGGCTCGCAGTCCAGCGGTGGAGGCGCTGCACTAATGCTGGCTCGGGTCTGGTGTCTGGACCCATGGTTCTGACCTGCCGGTTGGTTTCTGTGTTTAACTGGAGTTTATGATGAGCGGCCATCATCATCAGACCTGGGTCCGGCCCCTCGGGACCACGGTCCCACTAGATCAAGATCAAGATTGTTTATTTGTTGTGTGCAGTTTCGACACAGAGTCATCGATGCAATGAAATGCTTGGGATGAAAAATAACCAAGTACTAACAGCATGCAATAATAGTACTTGTTAAAAGAGAAATAAATAGAAGAGAAATAGGTAAACGATATAGTAAGAAGTATAATAAAATATATTAATGTATAAAACACAAAGCATTTTTTTCAACTTCCACCACAGATTCTCAATTGGACTGAGATCCGGACTATTTGCAGGCCGTGACATTGACTTTATGCGTCTTTCTTCAAGGAATGCCTTCACAGTTTTTGCTCTATGGCAAGATGCATTGTCATCCTGGAAAATGATATCATCATCCCCAAACATCTTTTCAATTGATGGGATAAGAAAACTGTCCAGAATGTCAGTGTAAACATGTGCATTTATTGAGGAAGTGACAACGGTCATTTCCCCGGTGCCTTTACCTGACATGCAGCCCCATGTCATCAAGGACTGTGGAAATTTTAATGTTTTCATCACTGAAGATAACCTTTATCCAGTCCTCCACAGTCCATGACTGCTTCTCCATAGTCCATTGTAGTCCTGTTCTTTTCTGTTTAGGTGTCAATGATGGTTTTCGTTTTGCTTTCCTGTATGAAAATCCCGTTTCCTTTAGGCGATTCCTCACAGTGCGGTTACATACATTGACTCCAGTTTCCTCCCATTTGTTTTTCATTTGTTTTGTTGTGCATTTTCTGTTTTTAAGACATATTTCCTTAAGTTTTCTGTCTTGATGCTTGGATGTCTTCCTTGGTCTACCAGTACGCTTAGCTTGAACAACCTTCCCATGTTCCTTGTACTTGGTCCATATCTTAGACACAGCTGACTGAACAGCCCACATCTTTGGCAACATTGCGTGTAGATTTACCTTCTTCAAGAAGTTTTATTATCCTCTGTTTTGTTTCAAGCGACATCTCCTGTGTGGGAGCCATGATTCATGCCAGTCCCCTTGGTGAAACAGGTCTCCAAGGTGTGGTCACAGGTGTTGTTTTAACTGCAGACTAACAAGCAAATCTAATCTGAAGCAGGTGAAAAGGAAAAGAAAAAGGAAAGGACTGGAGCTCCCCCCCCCCCAAAAAAGCAGACTGATTCCATATTTCTTCCAAGACTGGTGATTCCATACTTTTTGCCAGGGGTTGTAGATCTGCCTGGGAACCGGTTTTTTCCAGTTTGAGCCTTTGTAAGCAGGCAGTCAGCCGTCAGTCAGCAGTCAGCCAAGTCTAACAGAAGCAGACCGGCCAAGAGCACAAGAACAGAACAGTTTCCTTCCTGAACAAACAGAAAGACATTAGACCAAATTAGAAACATCAGTTCCTCTCAGTGAGCCAGTTTACACGCACACCAAAACCCTGATAGTCATCAACTGACCAATGAGAGCCGGCTAGACGGCGCCGTCTGCAAACACTTCCACCATGGAGGATCCTTCTAGCTGCGTCTGACTTTCCCAGACTTCACGTAGAGATTATAGACATGTAAATAAAAAGCAGCAGTGCAGAACCAGGGGAATTCGTCCGAACGTAGTCCTGGATTTATCAGGATCCACCTTGAGGTCCATCAGGTGATGGTCTTCACCGTGCTGGTTCCTGGTTTGTAACATGGGATGAACACAGGCTTGTCGTTCTCTTTGGTTCAGTAGAGTCAGCAGCAGATTTCTGTCAGTTCCAGCAAAATCTTCTGACTCTTCATCCTTCATCTTCGTCTGTCACTGACTGGAAATGTCAAAATTCCCTCCAATATCACAACCAATCACATTTCTCTCCCGCCTCGCGGTTGGTTTTCGTCTCTCCCGCCTCGCTTGCGGTTGGTTTTTGTCTCTCCCGCCTCGCGGTTGGTTTTCGTCTCTCCCGCCTCGCGGTTGGTTTTTGTCTCTCCCGCCTCGCGGTTGGTTTTTGTCTCTCCCGCCTCGCGGTTGGTTTTCGTCTCTCCAGCCTCGCGGTTGGTTTTCGCTTCTCCCGCCTCGCGGTTGGTTTTCGTCTCTCCAGCCTTGCGATTGGTTTTCGCTTCTCCCACCTCGCGGTTGGATTTCGTCTCTCCCGCCTCGCTCGCGGTTGGTTTTCGTCTCTCCCGCCTTGCGGTTCGTTTTCGCTTCTCCCACTTCGCGGTTGGTTTTCGTCTCTCCCGCCTCGCTCGCGGTTGGTTTTCGTCTCTCCCGCCTTGCGGTTCGTTTTCGCTTCTCCCACTTCGCGGTTGGTTTTCGTCTCTCCCGCCTCGCTCGCGGTTGGTTTTCGTCTCTCCCGCCTCGCGGTTCGTTTTCGCTTCTCCCACCTCGCGGTTGGTTTTCGTCTCTCCCGCCTCGCTCGCGGTTGGTTTTCGTCTCTCCCGCCTCGCGGTTCGTTTTCGCTTCTCCCACTTCGCGGTTGGTTTTCGCTTCTCCCACTTCGCGGTTGGTTTTCGTCTCTCCCGCCTCGCTCGCGGTTGGTTTTCGTCTCTCCCGCCTCGCGGTTCGTTTTCGCTTCTCCCACCTCGCGGTTGGTTTTCGTCTCTCCCGCCTCGCTCGCGGTTGGTTTTCGTCTCTCCCGCCTCGCGGTTCGTTTTCGCTTCTCCCACCTCGCGGTTGGTTTTCGCTTCTCCCACCTCGCGGTTGGATTTCGTCTCTCCCGCCTCGCGGTTCATTTTCGCTTCTCCCACCTCGTGGTTGGTTTTCGTCTCTCCCGCCTCGCGGTTCGTTTTCACTCCTCCCACCTCGCGGTTCGTTTTCGCTTCTCCCACCTCGCGGTTGGTTTTCGTCTCTCCCGCCTCGCTTGCGGTTGGTTTTTGTCTCTCCCGCCTCGCGGTTGGTTTTCGTCTCTCCAGCCTCGCGGTTGGTTTTCGTCTCTCCAGCCTCGCGGTTGGTTTTCGCTTCTCCCACCTCGCGGTTGGTTTTCGTCTCTCCCGCCTCGTGGTTGGTTTTCGTCTCTCCCGCCTCGCGGTTGGTTTTCGTCTCTCCCCCCTCGCGGTTGGTTTTTGGGTTAGGGTCTATTTATTAATAAATGTGAAACCACTGATAATAAGAGAATCACAGAGAACATTCAGGACAGATTTTATTTAAACTTCAGGAAACCATCATTAGAACAGCACTGATGATGATGATGATGGGTAAGCAAGATGTCAAAAACCTGAAAAAAACCTGAGGAGAGATATTACAGGAGCAGATCGATGACACCAGATTAACATACCATAATCAGAAAGCTTATAACACCAACCCGATGTCCAATCTGAGTAACTGACATGTCAGACCTAGTCCTGGGTCCAACGTGGTACTGGGTCCGACCCAGTCTTGGGTGCGACCTGGTCCCAGGGCAGACCTGGTACTGCAGTGTTGTTCAGTTCGTGCAGGGAAAAAAAGCTTTGATGGAACCACAGTGAGTGATGAAGGAGGACACATGATGCTGAAACAGACAGGTGATCAGGAATCTGATTGGACAGACGGTTTGGTGGGCGGGGCCGGGCCTGCAACATGCTGGAAAGTTCTGTTCATTCTTCATTCTTCTGGCATATTCAAAGCTTCGGTTTGGTCAGAAGCGTTTGTTCCTCTGAGATCTGAAGTTCTGAACGTTTCCTGTTTTGGGTCGAGCTTCTAGTGGGAAATGGGTAACACTGACACCATCAAACACAACACTGGTTCTGGTTCTGATCCACACATTCAAAGCAAAGTTCAGTTTCAAGGCATTCAGTCAGGGTCCATGTAAACAAGAGGTTCTGGAAGGTTCTACACCTCCGACCCATCAGAAACACAGTGGAGACTCCGGGTCGGATCTCTTTGCTTGTTTGGTGAAGAACAGCGCCAACCAGCCGGGTCAGAACTAACTGGACTCATGGTTCTGTAACATGAAAACCAGCAGAACCTGGGTTTGGATTCTGATCTGAAACGGTTCTGGTGTCTACGGATCAGAACCAACTCCGTCTGCTGTCTGAGTCGGGTCAGAACTGGTCTGTGGATCAGTTCTGAGCCGGGTCAGAACTGGTCTGTGGATCAGTTCTGAGCCGGGTCAGAACTGGTCTGTGGATCTTAACCGACTGACGTGAAGCTGCTTGTCCTGAGACACGTTGGCCAGTTGGAATAAATAATAAAAAGTTAAAAGCAGGAAAATTGGTGCTTCCTGTTTGGGTTCTGGGTTCTGACCCGGTTCGGGTCTCAGCAGGATTCGTCCCGCTTGTTAAGACAACATGGTTTTTGTGTCAGATGCGGAGAAGAGCCTCATGGTGGGTCTCTGATGACGTTCTGCTCCGGATCAGACGGAATGTTTGGCAGCTGGTAGGTTGTTCTGGTTCTGGTTCTGAGCGGTGCAGTGCAGGAGGGTGGGCGGTCTTACAGGGTCACCAGTAGAAGGATCGGGACAGGAAGTTGGCAGCAGCTCCAAGCCAGCCGGCCCCGTCCTGACTCGATCCGACCCGGCTCACCGCCTTGTCGGGTTCCTCAGATGGACTCTCATCCTCCGGCAGGTAGTCTGGCAGGTCCACATTCTGCTCCACCACTACAGAACCGTCCTCAGCAAACGGGATCAGAACCTGGAGACAAAGACAGGTCAAGAGTTAAAAAGACAGACCTGAATCGGGTTCAGTGAGACCCAGCAGATCCAGGTCTAACTACAACAACATGGAGTCCCACAGGGCAGCCGACGAAGACCGGACCCTGAACAGGATAAGGAAAGAAACCTAGAACCCGGCGAAGACCGGACCCTGAACAGGATCAGGAAAGAAACCTAGAACCCGGCGAAGACCGGACCCTGAACAGGATCAGGAAAGAAACCTAGAACCCGGCGAAGTCCGGACCCTGAACAGGATCAGGAAAGAAACCTAGAACCCGGCGAAGTCCGGACCCTGAACAGGATCAGGAAAGAAACCTAGAACCCGGCGAAGTCCGGACCCTGAACAGGATCAGGAAAGAAACCTTGAACCCGGCGAAGTCCGGACCCTGAACAGGATCAGGAAAGAAGCCTAGAACCCGACGAAGACCGGACCCTGAACAGGATCAGGAAAGAAACCTAGAACCCGGCGAAGTCCGGACCCTGAACAGGATCAGGAAAGAAGCCTAGAACCCGACGAAGACCGGACCCTGAACAGGATCAGGAAAGAAGCCTAGAACCTGACGAAGACCGGACCCTGAACAGGATCAGGAAAGAAACCTAGAACCCGACGAAGTCCGGACCCTGAACAGGATCAGGAAAGAAGCCTAGAACCCGACGAAGACCGGACCCTGAACAGGATCAGGAAAGAAACCTAGAACCCGACGAAGTCCGGACCCTGAACAGGATCAGGAAAGAACCAGAACCTAGAACCCGACAAAAACCGGACCCTGAACAGGATCAGGAAAGAAGCCTAGAACCCGACGAAGACCGGACCCTGAACAGGATCAGGAAAGAAACCTAGAACCCGGCGAAGTCCGGACCCTGAACAGGATCAGGAAAGAAGCCCAGAACCTAGAACCTGATGAAGACCGGACCCTGAACAGGATCAGGAAAGAACCAGAACCTAGAACCTGACGAAGACCGGACCCTGAACAGGATCAGGAAAGAACCAGAACCTAGAACCTGACGAAGACCGGACCCTGAACAGGATCAGGAAAGAACCAGAACCTAGAACCTGACGAAGACCTGACCCTGAACAGGATCAGGAAAGAACCAGAACCTAGAACCTGATGAAGACCGGACCTTGAACAGGATCAGGAAAGAACCAGAACCTAGAACCTGATGAAGACCGGACCCTGAACAGGATCAGGAAAGAACCAGAACCTAGAACCTGACGAAGACTGGACCCTGAGCAGGATCAGGAAGGCCATCCATCTGGTATCTTGTTTGTCTTCTTCACTGCCCGAACTATGGTAACCATGGTAACCTCGTTCAGTGCTTTAATCAGTCCTGTAGTTCTGAGGTGGAGGTCTGAATGAACCAGAAGGTTTGGATCACTTTTTCTGATGAAACCAGTTCATTCGGCCGATGAGCTGGTTCTGGAAGTGCTGACTGGACCCAGCGGGTCTGGTACCAGGTCACATCAGAACCAACACAACGTTTATACCAGCAGCAACGGACCTTTACAATCAGGAAACAAACTGTTTCCTGCAGCTGACGTTCTCAGTACTGAACCAGATCCTGATGAGCCAGAATCATCATCATCATCATCATCAGGGGTGTATGACTGGACAGAAAGGGTCATGTGACCAGTTTGTGTCAATCAGGCCATGTGTTCCTGGACTCCTGGAGTAGGTTCTGGTTCTGCTTCTGACCTCAGGAACAATCCAACCCCAGCTGGAACAACAGACCAGTTCTCTGGAGGTTCTGAAGCTGGACCGGGTCCGAACTGGAACCAGAAGCTGCTTCCCAGAACCCGATGCTGCCCTATAATTTCATCCTGGTTAAATCTTTTGTTTACTCCATTTGAAGTAAAGACTTCTGTTGATAAAAATCTGTAAAGTTTTTGTCAGAAGAGAAGAAGTCCTGCTGAACATCATGAGGTTTGGTGTTTTCAGTGTGGGGCTCTGCTGCCCCCTGCTGGTGTAACACATCACCTACATCAGCGTCGGACGAAGATGAAACTCACCTCGTCGCCGTTCTCGGCTCTCACCACCTGCTGGGCCTTCATCACCTGCGTGGCGGCGATGGCGGATCCCAGAACCTGAACAGAACCGGATCAGGAGAAAACTTGATCCATTTTTCACTGCATTTCTAGTCACAATCGGCTCAGAACCTTGAAACCAGTGGAGCTTCAGGTTCAGGCTCAGTTCTGGTCCAGACTGCCTCACCTCGGCCTGCAGGTCCGAACGGATCCGGACGATGCACCTCTTCACGGCCATCTGGAAGGTGAAGCTTATGACTCCTCTGATCTTCAGCAGCGCCTCCTCACACAGACTCCTCCGGTTCTGGAGACAAAGAGTCATACGGGTCAAACTGGGCCAGCCGGTCCTTCACCTGAACCCCCTCTCCATCCGGGTCTGACCCAGCGGTGGACCTCTGAACTTTCTGGACTCACCGGGTCGTCCAGCCCATCGATGTAGAGGATGACGGTCTTGGCCCGCTTGTTGCTAGAACCCAGGAAGAAGTGGGCCTTCCGGCGGCCGCTGACGGCCTCCTCGGCCGGCTCCGGGTCGGCGCCGCTCGCCGCCTGCAGCAACTCGTAGATTTCCGATGCCAGCAGCTTAGTCTCTCCGGGAGTCGTGGACCTGCAGAGCACAGAGCGGTTCTGTGACCAAGGTTCTTCAGAAACACAAACAACATTAAGATTCTTCACCGGACTGAAAACCATCCTAGAGACCCGACAGAACCAGCACATGTTTCAGCAGCAGAACTTCTCAGAACCAGATTTACCATGTCAGCTAAACAGAATCAGAACACCCGGACCCAAACAGCTGATCCAGGTCAGTTCTGCCACCTCAGAGATAAACTGCTGTTCAGGCCCAGTTAGAACCAGAACCGTTCTGTCTGTTAGGGTTTCTATCCCCAATCCGCTCAGGTTCTGATCCGTTTCATCAGAACATCCTGAAGCTTCAGCTGTTCTACTGAAGAAGGATCCAATGAATCGGACTCAGAACCTTTAGTAGGTGACAGAACCGGCCCACAGAACTGAGGCACAGTCACCTGTCTGGGTCAGAACCAAACTCACTTCTGGACGACGTTCTGGAGGCTCAGCATCATTCCCAGCTCCTCCCGCAGCTTCTCCCTGTTGGGTCGACATTCCGCCAGGTATCGGATCGCCTGGAAGGACAAGCAGAACCGAGAACATCAGGTGGTTCTGGTTGGACCAGGACATCCGGTGGTTCTGGTTGGACCAGGACATCCGGTGGTTCTGGTCAACAGAACTGGTCTGGAGGTGGAAGTGAAACGGGCCTTAAAGCAGAAACTGGTTACTATTATACACGTATCACATCAGTATTGTTATGGTTCTGATCGGGTCAGAACGGGTCACGGCGCCCTGACCTGCTGTAAACATTAAACTCTGGATTAAGTTCTGCTCTTCTGGTTCCAGAAGGATCAGAACAAACAAATAATCAATAAACCAACGTTGGACATGTTGGTCTGACCCTGGTTCTGATCCGATACTGGATTTAGATTCATGTTGGAACAGGTTTCAATAAAGCAGTCTTTTCCTGGAAACATAAATGAGAACTGGATCAGGACTCTGGATCAGGTCTTTGGATGACCGGATATAAGCCAGAATCCTCCTGACAGAAGGTCTGCTGGGCTCCAACATCTGGACCTTTTACAGGTCTACCGTCCCATCACCTGAAACTCACCAGGAGGGCGGAGTAGACCACCTGAGGGTTGGAGTGGTCCAGAAACAGGATGAGCCCTGGTAGGCAGCCCTGGTCCTGGACGATGGCCCTGCGGTTCATGGGGTCCGCGGCCAGGTCCCTCAGCTGGTTGACCACGGCCAGGGCGTCCGGCTCGCCGCTCATGGCCGCCGCTCAGTCACCCATACAAGAAAAACCTGAGGAGGACAGACGGACAGTGTCAGGACTACGTCTGTTTAACAGCTGTGCAGCAGGCTGGGGGGTCTGGTCCTCCAGCTCTGGTTCTGATGGGTCTGTCACGGTTTTCCTTTAATGTTCATGAAGCTGAATAGGTTTCAGTCAGACTTTACTGAGCAGAGAACAGGCCGCATGGAAACTTGGTCCAGACTTCCAGAGGCGGTAGATACAGAGGATCTGGACTCGGAGGCGTCTGGGATGGACCACACAGTGGAAACCTGGACTGTGGTCAGACCAGTCGCGCTTCCAGATCTCTGCTGAAGAAATGCAGCAAAGAGCAAAAAGGAGCATCCAGACTGTCAGGAACAAGTCCTAAAGCCCGGTTCCGCTACGGTATGCGGCTGTATCAGAGTTCTGAAGGTACCGGGTCGGATCGGGGTTCTGTGATGGTACGCGGTGGATCGGGGTTCTGTGATGGTACGCGGTGGACCGGGGTTCTGTGATGGTACGCGGTGGATCGGGGTTCTGTGATGGCACGCGGTGGATCGGGGTTCTGTGATGGTACCGGGTCGGACCGGGGTTCTGTGATGGTACGGGTCGGATCGGGGTTCTGTGATGGTACGCGGTGGATCGGGGTTCTGTGATGGTACCGGGTCGGATCGGGGTTCTGTGATAGTACGCGGTGGATCGGGGTTCTGTGATGGTACCGGGTCGGACCGGGGTTCTGTGATGGTACGGGTCGGATCGGGGTTCTGTGATGGTACGCGGTGGATCGGGGTTCTGTGATGGTACCGGGTCGGATCGGGGTTCTGTGATGGTACGGGTCAGATCGGGGTTCTGTGATAGTACGCGGTGGATCGGGGTTCTGTGATGGTACGCGGTGGATCGGGGTTCTGTGGTAGGTGGCATGTGCCCCAGTAGAGCTTTAGTCCTAGCAGCGCCCCTGGTCTCAGTACCTACTGTCTCATGTGGAGGATGTCAGCTTTGCTAACGTTCTCCTCTCGCCACCACCACCACAGGCTCCAGAGGACCACCGCATAGAGGAGGGCGGAGTCATAAATGTCTTCAAGAGTCCTGCAGACTCTGCTGGACCTCCAGATGGACTAAAGCAACGTTTCCTGGAACGTTGCGGGTCTGAATATAAACATGACGAATAAAGCGTGTGATGAAGAACAATTGGGGACTCTTCATCGCTTTAACCGGAAGTTCACAGATTCATCGGGGATGCTGAATTCACCACAACATCCTCGTCTCTGAGGTTACTCCCTGATGTTTTTGGGTGCGCGTGCATTGTTCAGGAATCATGATAACCTCAGTTTTTCATGTAGAAGTTGGTGGTGCGCGCACACACCGGAGCCACACGCACACACTCAGTGATGCTCTGACTCCCTGCTTGATGCTAATGCTAATGCTAACTGAGCTCACCTCACACGGTTACCGGCACCGACGTCCTCTCTCCGGTTCGCCTCTCCCCCGTCGCTCTCAGGCCGTTACGAGAACCAACATGGAGACCGGAAGTCCGTTAACGGTCCTGGTAGTGCGGCTGAAGCTGGCACGCGCTGTTTCATGGGAATATTTCCGTCGGTTTTTCTGATTGTGCTCAAGTCGACGCATCGATTCTTCCTGCTGGAAAGAGAAAGAGCGGTGACCCGTCAACACCAGAGGTTGTGATTGGCTGTCCAGCGGCCATGTGATGATGTGAACCAATAAGCGGTGGTGATGTAAGATTTAAAGGTCCACGCCCCGATGACGTCAGTACACGGATGCCGGGGAGCTCCTGGTGTGATCTGAGAACAGTTCTGGTTCAGGATCAAACCATCAAAGACAGAACCAGGAAATGAGATCATCTCCTGATGGTTTCCAGTCTGACCTCTGACCCCTGATTACCTAAACTCCAACGGAAGGAGGATTTCTTGTTTAACCTGTACGGCTTTGTACGATTAATTTATACAAATTAATCGGATGAAAAGAGTTTTTAATAATATAGTACTGATGTGTTACCTTACTTAAAAATTCCATGCAGAATATTTTCGTGACAATATGACAGAAAGAGTGTGGAATCACAAAATAGCTGTTTTTAAATGAAAAGCAGATTATTAACATATTATTCTGTTTAAGAATATTTTTGTAAAAAGCTGAAAGAGTTTTACCGGCTTGTAGAATCTCAGACTGAGTGAATGTACTGACTGAATTCATGAATAAATGCAAGAAAAGACGGACGTCTACCTGCTTTTACAGACATGAAACTTCGCCGATAATATAATCACAATACTCCTATATTAATGTTTACTTTGAATACCAAACATTACCTCTTTCCAAATGAGTACAAAACGTCACATTCACTGCGATAAAAACACCGGAAATTTGGATTGTACGTGGAATATTTTTCCAAATAAATGTTTTATCCTTATGATGCTGGAAGAGCATCAGCGGCAGGTTTCATGTTACACTTCCTGGTTTTAAATATGCAGTGTGCTGTTTTTTCTGGAGAAATTCACGTCTGCGTCTGAGTTTGATCCAGTCTTTGCATCAGTAAGAACTTTGGTGAATCTGGTGCAGACGTCTGGACATTCACTCATAAAATATGTGTCCAGGCTGCTTCAACAGTCAACATATCTGATAAAAGGGGTTTCTCCTCCTGCGAGTAAATATTCTCCTCAGACAGAAAAGTTTAAAGTTTTACTTGAAATTGTTCCCAGAATTTATGTGGTGAGAGCAAAACGGTGTAAATTCATCCCAAATGTAATGAATGTGGCTTCTGTGACTGAGTAAACTGTATTAACCCACATGAACATACATGCTTGAATGTTGTCATTAAACTTCCTTCTGGTTCCAAAACTGTTTCCAGTGTCTTCTCCCGACGTCTCTGCTGATTAAATCTTATCAATATACCAGCTAAACGCTACTCACAAAACATTTTAATCCTGAGCACATGGAAGGATGGAAAAGTCAATAAACTGAACTTTAACACGAAACAGAAACAAAAATGATAAAATTCTTGCGCTTTTCAAAATAAAAGGACTTTTCTGGCAGACCCTGAAGGTTATTTTTATTTTTTTATGTTAAATAAAAAGGTATTTGTATTAAGTTTGGTCTGAAAATGTTGAACACAGATACACTGATACTGTACATATAACAAACATTTAACAGAAAACAGCACAGCAAGACAATAAATGAATAAATAAAAACACGGCCGTGTCTCAAAGGTCATTGTGCTGCAGACCAGAGGTCTAGTCATGTATGCCAGTCTGTGCATCTCAGCACCAGAAGCCCTTCCTGCTTCCAGGTTTTACGGATGTTAGGTCTGTCCTCCTCCATCATCCTGCTGGCCTGCAGAAGTCCAAAGCCTATTGAAACAGATTGTTTTCAGTTCAAAGCTATCTGGATAAATACCTGACATACGTAGTTTAGTGTGGCACTTGCACTCCAACAAATCTAGATTTCAACAACTTTCTTCCTGTATTTGTGCATTTTGGAAAAATCCCATGCACACAAGAGTCAGGCGACCAGCTGACTGCAGGTCAGCCGTTATCGACCTTTATCTTCTACATCATCCTCGTATCATTTGTTCATTAGCTTTGAGTCAGGCCTTTTCCCAATCAGCTTCATGTTTACAGTGGTATCAGACTCCCATGCCTCCAGTCTGTCCAGGGCTGATTCATCATCATGTAAATTAATATAAAATAAATCAGATGATCAAGAGGAGCCTTACACTCAAAGCAAATTTGTTCAGCACAACACAGCAGCCAGACCATCATTCTGCCGCCACTGTGCTGGACAGGACAAGGTAAAAAATATATATACTGTGTAAAACAAAGAACTCTACCCCTTCCCCTTCTGGTTTAGAAGTGTGAGGTTTTCTATATGAGACAGTGGGGGTTCTTTTATTTCTGTGTCTGGATGGAATCGAATGCTTTAGCTGTAAGTACTTAAAAAAAATTAGTTTTTTTTGGGAATGTTGTACATCTGACATAAATCCTATTTTCAGCTATGAAGTGGCAGATTATGCTCATCTCAGGCTAATTTATTTTAATATGTTAGTCCACAAGAACAGGAATCAATCCAACCTTTTTCACAAACCCGGTTATTTATTTTACATCGATCTCTCCGTAGGCCCTCACGTCAGCCTCTGCTAGAAACAAGCACAAAGAGCCCCGCCTCCCCGTGATCGGTCAACAGCTGGGAAAAAACACTGCAGTTGACCTGCAATCGTCAGAGGCAACATCAACCGTTTTCATCATAACACCAGCAGAACTCGTAAACAAACCGAAGGAATATAAATACTCAGTAAACAATGTCAACACAAAACATACAGCCACACATGTTCCAACCTAAATCAGACCCCGAAAACGAGAGTTAACAACCTAGCAACTACTCAGCAACCCGCAGTGACTCAGCAAGTGACTCGGCAACCCGCAGCGACTCGGCAAGTGACTCGGCAACCCGCAGCGACTCGGCAACCCGCAGCGACTCGGCAAGTGACTCGGCAACCTGCAGCGACTCGGCAACTCGCAGCGACTCGGCAAGTGACTCAGCAACCCGCAGCGACTCAGCAAGTGACTCGGCAACCCGCAGCGAGGAATGCAGCAGGCTGTATCTGTTGTTAAATACTCTGCTTACCAGCTATAGTCCGATATAACGCTGTCTGCCGTCCTTCACTCGCCTTATATCTGTACATGCTCCTGTTAACAAGTGTTAGCAGTAAGTATTCCACAGCTTATTCAATTTATCCTTTACAATCATTACTGCCCTATGTTTTTTTCCCTTGGATATACAAAGATGGGAAGATGAATGAACCGGGTCTGAAATATGACTGACCATCCAGGACTGGAAGCAAACTGCATCAACATCAACACAAGACATGAACAATATATACCGGGCTGACCAATCAGGAGGAGAGCTGAGGCAGAGAGAGTTCATTACATAATCAAGGTTTTCCTTTCCTGTACAACACCAGTGAAACCAGTAAAACCAGTAAAACCAGTGAAACCAGTAAAACCAGTGAAACCAGTGAAACCAGTAAAACCAGTAAAACCAGTGAAACCAGTAAAACCAGTGAAACCAGTAAAACCAGTGAAACCAGTGAAACCAGTAAAACCAGTGAAACCAGTAAAACCAGTGAAACCAGTGAAACCAGTAAAACCAGTGAAACCAGTGAAACCAGTGAAACCAGTAAAACCAGTGAAACCAGTGAAACCAGTAAAACCAATAAAACCAGTGAAACCAGTGAAACCAGTAAAACCAGTGAAACCAATAAAACCAGTGAAACCAGTGAAACCAGTAAAACCAGTAAAACCAGTGAAACATTTTGTTGAGTTTTCATGACGTAACAGTAGAACATTAAATTTATTCCTGTGCTAATGAACAAAATAAGTAACCAGTTCAGTCTCGGTTCGGTCCATCTTTAAACTACTTACTCTGCTTTGTGTGTGGAAATAAGAGGCGGACTTCGGGCTTGTTGGTCTGGTCGCTGTATTTCCTGAACAAACAAAATGTTGCTGGTCAGACACAGTTGACTCTCACAGGTGGTTGACATGCAGCACATTTTAACAGGAAGCCTCCTTAGCTAGCTTAGACCACCAGCAGTGCATTTTACCAACAACTGGGCCTTAATGTACAACTGAACAGTCGCCTGACTCCTGCTGAGAGGAGGAGAATGCTGTAACGCGAGACTCGGCGAGACTTGGCAGAATCAACATGGCGCGCTACTAAAAAACAAACAAAACGCCACAAGCTAACAGGGAAATATTAAAATATATATATATATATATACTCCAAACCACACTAACCCGGTCACTCTGGATCACATCGAAGAAGATCTCATCAGCCCGACGGATTTCATCGAAGAAAGCTTCCAGCGGATCGTAATGGGCAAGTCTAACGCTGCAGCGACGGCCTCAAAAACCGGCTCCAGTTCTAAAAGAGTTCGCCCGGCGGAATCCCCCGAAGCCACCAGCCCAGTCTCTCCAACCGGCAGCGATACGACGGATATCCTAATCTCCATTGACGGGAAGCTATCCAGCCTCGATGCCCGGCTCTCCCTGCTGGAAGTTCTTCATCGTGAGTTTCAATCTTTAAGGGAAAGTTTGGAATATAGCCAAAAGCAGGTGGAAGCTCTTGCTACGGAGAACAACACCCTCAGAGACTCGGTGAAAACCCTCACGGAAGGAGTAAGCCGGCTATCAGTGGAAAATAAAAAAATGAAAGAGTTAGTCCTAGATCTACAGGGCCATAGCATGAGAGATAACCTAGTTATTTCAGGGATCCCAGAGCAGGTGGAGGAAGATACAGAGGCAGCTGTTAAAAAATTCATCAGAACCAACCTTAAACTTCCAGAGGAAAAGGTAAAAGCCATCTCTTTTCATCGGGTTCACCGCATAGGGAAAAAAAAACCGGAGGGCACACCCAGGCCGATAGTAGCTAAATTCGTTCTCCACAAAGAAAAAGAAGAGGTGAAGCGTTGCGGCAGACAGCTTCGTGGGACTGACCTTAGCATGAGCGATCAGTTTCCCAGAGAAATCCAGGAGCGTCGCAAGAGCTTGTTCCCCATCAGGAGGAAATTCCCGGACGGAGGAGCCCTCGCTGTCATCTCGGTGGACAAGCTTTACGTTAATGGACAGCTACATCGTGACCATAACACCACTCCCTGGCTCTACTGACCTCAGATATGTATCCACACTCAGCGATATAATGCTAATCAGACTCACTGGACTTAAGTCACAGAGTTTAATGTTTGTTCACATCAGACAATAATACTGCCAGTCTCTAATGTTCACAAAATGGACTTATTTTTTATGGGTTCGTTTTCTTTTTTCACCCACTTCCCCCTCTTTTTTGTCGTTTTCTTCCTGCTTTATTCTTCTTTTCCTCTCTCTCTGCACTCTTTTTTGTTTTTCTTTTTTTCTAGCTGCCACCTCACGGAACCATATAACACTAATGCTAAGCTGCACAGTACATTTAGTAATACCTGCATATATAACCATAAACTCACATTTATTAATTCAAGTACATTTAATAACATTCAACACAGGCACACAACATTACACATACATATTCATACACTTACACACACACACACACATACACATTTATATTAACAAGAAGCATCCAACACTCACTTTTTCACCACAAGCATGACCATCCTTAGATTTATCACGTGGAATGTGCACGGAGCTGGGACCAGAGAGAAGAGACTAAAAATCTTTAATAGATTAAATGATCTGCAGGCAGACATTGTGTTCTTACAGGAGATTCATATGACAAAAACATCAGTTAATGCTCTCTCTACAACCCAGTTTCCTCATGTTTACTCAGCCTGTTTTAACTCCAGACAGAGAGGGGTAGCCATTCTGATAAATAGAAAAATAACATTCACAGAAATCAGCGTTATCACAGATCCAGAAAGGAGATTCATCATAGTAAAATTATCTATTCAAAATATGAAGTTATGCTTAGCTAACTTATATGGCCCAAATGTTGACGATCCCTCCTTCTTTCACTCTTTCTTCACATCACTTTCTGAACACACAGATAGCCCACTAACCACAGGAGGGGATTTTAACATGGTTCTGGGCTCAGCTGATAGATCTAGTAACACTGTATATCATCGAAAATGGCAATCCACAAACACTGTAAAACAATATATGGAAGATTTTGGACTTTGCGATATATGGCGGTGTTATCACCCTAATATCAGAGAGTACACCTTCTTTTCCTCAGTTCACCATTCATACTCTAGGCTAGATTATTTTCTGGTTAGCAGCTCTTTGGTGAGTGAGATTTCAGAGACCCAGATTCACCCCATCACTATCAGCGACCATGCACCAGTTTCCTTTACTTTGAGGAACACGAGAATCACACCACCGACTAAAAGCTGGAGATCTAATACAGCGTTGCTTAAAGATCCCGACTTTATCAGCTACTTCACAAAAGAATGGGCTATATACTTAGAAAGCAACGACAAACCAGGAGTCTCAGCATGTGTTCTGTGGGAAGCAGGGAAAGCGGAAATGCGAGGCAAAATCATCTCTTTTACATCACATAAAAAAAAAAGAAAGAAAACTCAAAAATATTAGAATTAGAAATAAGAATTAAATCATTAGAGGACGCCTACAGTGCTTCACCAACGATGAACCAAATAAGGAAGGCCAGACTTCAATTAAATTTAATACTTAACTAGAGAACAGAATTTCTGGTGCAAAGATTACGCTTGGAGACATTTGAACATAGTAATAAACCTGGAAGATTTTTAGCTAACCAGTTAAAAATAAATAAGGAAAAATCTACCATATCGGCTGTTAAAGATTCAGTAGGTAATATTACGCATGACCCAGATGCAATAAACAACATCTTTAGAGATTTCTATAAAACTCTGTATACATCACACTTAGATCCATCAGACAATGATATCCATCATTTTCTTAACAACATAGATCTTCCAGGTTTACAGCAGGAACAAGTCACGGCCTTAGATTCCCCCCTCACAGTGGAGGAGCTACATGAAGCCCTTAAACATATGCCCTGTAAAAAAGCCCCAGGTCCGGATGGCTTCCCAGCAGAGTTCTATAAAGAATTCTGGTCAATACTGGCCCCAACATTTTTCAAAATGGTGACACAAATAAAGGAAAATGGTTACTTACCCCCAAACATAAACTCTGCCACCATTACTGTACTATTAAAACCAGGTAAAGACCCACAATACCATCTAGCTACAGACCCATATCACTGATAAATGCGGACCTTAAAATAATTTGCAAAGCATTAGCTGGAAGGTTAGAGAAAGTAACTCCTCTCATTATACACCCTGATCAAACAGGCTTTATAAAGGGCAGATATTCCTCTGTTAACATGCAGAGACTAATTAATATAATAGATTATTCTACCATCAATAACCTGGAAACAATAATAGTTTCTTTAGATGCAGAGAAAGCTTTTGGTCGTGTTAACTGGAAATATTTACTAGCTACTTTAAACAGATTCGGCTTTGGCCCATCTTTCATTAACTGGATTAAAATCTTATACAGTTCTCCTAATGCGAGTGTTAGAACAAATGACCAGACCTCTCCAAGTTTTAATCTACAAAGGGGTACCAGACAAGGTTGTCCACTATCTCCCTCACTTTTTGCTATATTTATTGAACCGCTAGCCGCTGCAATTAGACAAAATAAAGCTATTAAAGGCATTCAGTCCAAAAATATATTTCATAAAATAAGTCTTTATGCTGATGACGTTTTACTATTCCTCCAGAACTCACAAACCTCTCTATCTGAAACAATCTCACTAATTAATAAATTCTCATCACTCTCGGATTACTCCGTTAACTGGTCTAAGAGCACAGTTCTACCCATCAACTGTAGCTTTCAAAATCTACCCAGCATCACCTTAAAATCAGGTAACATTAGATACCTGGGTGTAAATATTCCCTCCAGGCTCTCAGAACTAACAAAACTTAATCACACTCACCTTCTTAAGACTATAGAAGATGATCTTGCTCGCTGGAAATCTCTACCCATTTCACTCATGGGGAGAGTCGCCACCATAAAAATGATGGTTCTACCCAAAATCAACTATTTGTTTTCTATGATTCCTATGAAACCCCCCTCTACCTGGTTTAAATCGCTAGAATCACACATCTCCCGATTTCTCTGGAAAAATAAACCACCCCGGATCAGTTTAAAAACTTTACAGAAGCCGAAAGATAAAGGAAGATTAGACCTGCCTAACTTTCAACATTACTTCCTAGCTAATAGATTGCAATATGTCCTAAAATGGCTCAAACCTAGTCCACTAGATGACCTGTGGATAGACATAGAACAAACATTTTGTGACAATTTGGAAATTTCTGATCTTCCTTTTTTCAACTTAAGTATAAAAAAGCAAAAGTGCTTTAAAAGTGTCAACATCAGCACTTCTCTGACAGCCTGGTGGGAATTTCTCAATAAAACCAACTCCTCAATAATACCATGTAAACTCACACCCATCTGGAACAATCCTGATATTCTACTAAACAAAAATATGCTAAACTTTAACCAATGGATTAACCAAGGAATTAAATACTTTGAACATATTATCCATAATAGAAACATGTTATCTTTTAATACACTCTCATCACAATATGGGATTAACAGCAACAGATTCTTAGAATATCAACAGCTCAAAACCGTAATACACACAAAATTCCCCCTTCACCAAACAGATCTGGAACTTCCTCCAATAGTAGCAGATTTTATGGACCTCTGTACCCCCAAATTACTTTCAAAAATATACAGATTAATGTTAAAAATAGATGACTCAAATTCCCTACCTACTTCAAAATGGGAGATAGATTTATCCATCAATCCTAGTCAACCATTTTGGTTACAAATATGTCTTAATGCCTTTAATATGACAGACAGCCCAAATTTACAACTCATACAATACAAAGTCCTCCATAGAACGCATTACACAGGACAAAGGATGTTCAAGATGGGTCTTAATCACTCCGATATCTGCACACAGTGCACAGGTAACACAGCAGATGATTACTTACACGCTTTATGGCTTTGTGCACCTGTCCAGAAGTTCTGGAATAAGGTTTGTGAGGATTTATCAACATGGGTTAGATGTAACATTCCTGCATGTCCAAAACTTTGTTTACTGGGTGACCTAAGTGACATTAATATAGACACTAACAAAGCACATATGGTCCTCACGGCCTTATGTATCGCAAAGAAAACTATTCTGGTGAACTGGAAGTCTAAAAACAATCTAAATATTAACCAGTACAGAAATCTCCTGTTGGATCACATCAGTCTAGAGTCTGTATGGGCATCCATTAAACACCAATCAGTTAACTCTCAGTCTTCCTGGACCCCGCTGATTAGTCACATCACGTAGTGGGAAGGGGTGCTGGGGTCTAGTCGTTCTGTGGGGGTCAGGGGTGGGGCTGGCTGGGGGGCCTTGGGGGTCCATTGGCCCTGGCCGTTTCTCTGGGTCGGTGGTCGGGGGGGCCATTGAGTAGGGGACGGTGTGGCTGACTGGCTCCGGGGCCTTGGGGCCTGGGGGCTGGTGCTCACTGGGGGAGGGCCGGGGGTACAACTGAACTATTCATCCTATATATGTTACATATGGACTCCACAGAGACATCGATTGGTTAACTATACTTCATTATCAAGACTGAACACAAGGGAAAGGTCTTACTCGAACCGAACAGGAGGCGGTTGGAGGGACAGGAACCAGGAACGGAGAAGGGGTAAGTCCATGAAGTGCATAGGTTTGAGGTCCGACAGGAAGTGACTGTGGTACTGGTGTATTTGAGGACTGGTGAGTCAATGGGGGACAGGTGTGACAGGTTGGGTTGATTGGAGCTGGGATCAGGGACAGGTGTGGAGGACCAGGGGGTGCTGATGGAGGAGTGGCAGGACAGACTGTGACAATATATCAGTAGTAGTTAGAAAATAGACCACGCCCCCATGGTCACTACAGTGTGGAGAGCTGCACCAACCGCCCGAGCTCGGCCACGTCTGTCTCATCACTGGCAACGTTCCAGTAGCATTTACTGACCAGTGCTGAGAGAACATGTCACATGACTTCAGTATCTCCGGTGACCGGTGGAATACACAAGCCTTATAAATAAAATATTATTTACAATGTTTTTTTTTTACCTTTATTTAACCAGGAGGTCCTACTGAGATTCAAAATCTCTTTTTCAAGAGAGACTTGGCCAAACCACAAAATAAATGCAGGATACATATTACAACAATTCAATGTGCACCACGGTGCAGGACAGCTTCCTAACATCTGGTATGAAGTTGCTCCTGCAGGTTTCTGGCGTACTGCAGCTTTGTTAGCTGGTGCAGGGGAGACCTTGGCCTGCACATCGAGGTGGTCATCTCCCGGATACGCCAGGAGTTTCCTGATCTGGATGTGAGCGACCTTGGGTTCTAGCCGGTCCTTGGCTAAAGCGTGACCTTCGGTGGCCTCTGATACTGGGACTGAGGTCTTCTGGAACTGGAACCTTCTCCAGCTCCTCCACCAAAGTGGCCTCAGTGAAGAGAAGCCTCATCAGCTCACGGACATAAAACAAGTTTGTAATGTTGATGCACTTTATTTACTTAGTTCTGCCCATCATTTATACAGTAAAATGAAGTTTTATAATACTAAGTATTATAAGTATTTAGCTGATTTAGTTCTTCTGTTATCAGACAGTTTTAGCATAAGGCCCATTGGATCGACGGTTCGATGCCGCCCCCTGACGGCCTGCTGCTGGAGGATGTTGCTCCAGGTGTGGGAAAGCAGAAAAGCCTCCTCATCCGGGTTCATGGCTTTCTGATCTCCTCTGCTTCCATGATCCAACGCTGGTGGCGATTGTGCCAGTCCATGACGGGGTCTCCTGTTTACTGTGGCCCATTCTAGCTGATTTCATGATGTTGCGTCTGCTCTGTTCGTGTTTGTCTTTTTCTGTTTCTCTTTCACATTCCTTTAATGAGTTAATGAGCAGGGAGAGTTTTTGTGGAAGGATTTGCAATGACGAGAGAGGATCCATCAAGCAGAAATGAAAAGCAAGGAGCAGGTGCAACCGCCGAGCTCAGGAAGAGGCTCCTAACCCTGCCAGGGCGGAGAAAGGCCCTAACAACCGCTTTGGTTTCACCAGACAGCTCCTTGGACAGAGACGCGGTGGACGCCCAGGCTGTGCGGAGGAGGAACTTGACCTTCACAGCATCTTTAGCGACCCCACCCAGACCAAGACCTGGGCCAGTGTAACTCTGTGATAAGGCCACCAAAGCCTGCAGAGGCTTTCCATTAGAAGGAACCACTACTGAAAGAAGTTCAGTATGTGGTGAGGGGAGCGAGGTCCAGGTCTGCAGCTGGACCAAGTGGAACAAGGTCCACAAACACTGTCCCACGTTGCTCCACCGGCTTTGGAAGATCTTCCAGGTGACATCTGGAGAAGAGGTGAAGCTGCGAAGCTGAGGCGACTCGCTGAGGGAGCGTGGATTCCTACAGAGGAGGACTCAGAGGAGATCAGCCACGTTAGACTCGTCTCGTGACACAAAAAATAAATAAATAAATAAACAAACAAATAAATAAATGAATAAACAATAAATAAACATATAAATAACTAAATAAACAATAAATAAATGAACAAATACACAACCAAACAAACAAATAAACAAACAATAAATAAACATATAAATAAATAAATAAATAAACAATAAATAAATGAACAAATAAACAAACAATAAATAAACATATAAATAAATAAACAAACAAATAAATAAACAAACAAACAATAAATAAATAAATAAACAAACAAATAAATAAATGAATAAACAATAAATAAATAAATAAGTAAATTAATAAATAAATAAATAAATAAATAAACAATAAATAAATAAACAAGTAAATAAACAAACAAATAAATAAATAAATAAACAATAAATAAAATAAGTAAATTAATGAACAAATAAATAAATAAGTGAATAAATGAATAAACAATCAATAAAAAACGATAAACAAATAAACAAATAATAAATAAACAATAACTAAAAAAACAAATAAACAAACAAACAAATAAATAAATAAATAAATAAATAATTTAAAAATAAATAAATACATAAACAATAACTAAATAAACAAATAAACAAACAAATAATAAATAAACAATAACTAAATAAACAAATAAACAAACAAACAAATAAACACATAAATAAATAAATAAATAATTTAAAAATAAATAAATACATAAACAATAAATAAATAAATAATAAATAAATACATAAACAATAAATAAATAAATAATAAATAAATAAATAAACAATAAATAAATAAATAATAAATAAATAAATAAATGAACAATAAATGAATAAACAAATAAGTAAATAAATAAGCATTAAATAAATAAATAAACAATGAATAAATGAATAAGTAAATAAATATACAAATAAATAAATAAATGAATAAACAATAAACAAACAAATAAATTAATGAATAAACAATAAATAAATAAATAATAAACAAACAAATAAATAAATAAAACAAACAATAAATAAAAAATACATAAATAAACAATAACTAAATAAACAAATAAACAAACAAACAAACAAATAAATAAATAAATAATAAATGAATAAATAATAAATAAATAAACAATAAATAAATAAGTAAATAAATAAACAAATAAATAAATAAATAAACAATAAATAAATAAATAAGTAAATAATAAATAAATAAATAAATAAACAATAAATAAATATACAATAAATAAAAATACAATAAATAAATAAACAAACAAATAAATAAATAAATAAATAAGTAAATAAATAAATAGATAAATAATATATAAATAAATAAGTAAATAAATAAACAAACAAACAAATAAATAAACAATAAAAATAAATAAATATATAAACAAACAAACAACCAAATAAATAAACAAACGAATGAATAAAATAAATAAATAAATGTGAACTTGTTGTTGTGGGTCTAAACTGTGCTTAAACATCTTTTTCCAGTAAGACTTGTAGGAACAGGATTAAACTGGGTTAAGCAGCTGCTGCAGAGCCTGAAGTCTCTGTGGGTTTGATTCAGGCAGACATGGACGACCAGCATCCAGGTTCTGTTTCCTACCAACTGATGTGTTTTTATGGTTGTCCAGCAGAGGGCAGCACAGACCTGCCAACATGGACCACAGCACACATAAAAACATCCAGAGTTCCTGAAACTGTGTCTTACACACCAGTCAGCTGTCAGTCAACCTGATCTGATCAAATAAGATCGATTCAAGCTGAAATCCATCAGCATCATGAGTACAGAAAGCAGTAAAATCTGGAAAATCACAAGTACAGAAAGCAGTAAAAGCTGGAAAATCACGAGAACAGAAAGCAGTAAAAGCTGGAAAATCACGAGTACAGAAAGTAGTAAAAGCTGGAAAATCACGAGTACAGAAAGCAGTAAAAGCTGGAAAATCACGAGAACAGAAAGCAGTAAAAGCTGGAAAATCATGAGTACAGAAAGCAGTAAAAGCTGGAAAATCACGAGTACAGAAAGCAGTAAAAGCTGGAAAATCACAAGAACAGAAAGTAGTAAAAGCTGGAAAATCACGAGTACAGAAAACAGTAAAAGCTGGAAAATCACGAGTACAGAAAGCAGTAAAAGCTGGAAAATCACGAGAACAGAAAGCAGTAAAAGCTGGAAAATCACGAGTACAGAAAGTAGTAAAAGCTGGAAAATCACGAGTACAGAAAGCAGTAAAAGCTGGAAAATCACGAGAACAGAAAGCAGTAAAAGCTGGAAAATCACGAGTACAGAAAGTAGTAAAAGCTGGAAAATCACGAGTACAGAAAGTAGTAAAAGCTGGAAAATCACGAGTACAGAAAGCAGTAAAAGCTGGAAAATCACGAGTACAGAAAGCAGTAAAAGCTGGAAAATCACGAGTACAGAAAGCAGTAAAAGCTGGAAAATCACGAGTACAGAAAGCAGTAAAAGCTGGAAAATCACGAGTACAGAAAGCAGTAAAAGCTGGAAAATCACGAGAACAGAAAGTAGTAAAAGCTGGAAAATCACGAGTACAGAAAGCAGTAAAAGCTGGAAAATCACGAGTACAGAAAACAGTAAAAGCTGGAAAATCACGAGTACAGAAAACATTAAAAGCTGGAAAATCACGAGTACAGAAAGCAGTAAAAGCTGGAAAATCACGAGTACAGAAAGCAGTAAAAGCTGGAAAATCACGAGTACAGAAAGCAGTAAAAGCTGGAAAATCACGAGAACAGAAAGTAGTAAAAGCTGGAAAATCACGAGTACAGAAAGCAGTAAAAGCTGGAAAATCACGAGTACAGAAAACAGTAAAAGCTGGAAAATCACGAGTACAGAAAGCAGTAAAAGCTGGAAAATCACGAGTACAGAAAGTAGTAAAAGCTGGAAAATC
The DNA here is from genome assembly GCF_017639745.1 of Melanotaenia boesemani. Lineage (NCBI taxonomy): Eukaryota > Metazoa > Chordata > Actinopteri > Atheriniformes > Melanotaeniidae > Melanotaenia > Melanotaenia boesemani. Next base: position 37,002,940 of record NC_055689.1, on the reverse strand, counting down.
ACGAGTACAGAAAGCAGTAAAATCTGGAAAATCACAAGTACAGAAAGCAGTAAAAGCTGGAAAATCACAAGTACAGAAAGCAGTAAAAGCTGGAAAATCACGAGAACAGAAAGCAGTAAAAGCTGGAAAATCACGAGTACAGAAAGTAGTAAAAGCTGGAAAATCACGAGTACAGAAAGCAGTAAAAGCTGGAAAATCACGAGAACAGAAAGCAGTAAAAGCTGGAAAATCATGAGTACAGAAAGCAGTAAAAGCTGGAAAATCACGAGTACAGAAAGCAGTAAAAGCTGGAAAATCACAAGAACAGAAAGTAGTAAAAGCTGGAAAATCACGAGTACAGAAAACAGTAAAAGCTGGAAAATCACGAGTACAGAAAGCAGTAAAAGCTGGAAAATCACGAGTACAGAAAGCAGTAAAAGCTGGAAAATCACGAGTACAGAAAGCAGTAAAAGCTGGAAAATCACGAGAACAGAAAGCAGTAAAAGCTGGAAAATCACGAGTACAGAAAGTAGTAAAAGCTGGAAAATCACGAGTACAGAAAGCAGTAAAAGCTGGAAAATCACGAGAACAGAAAGCAGTAAAAGCTGGAAAATCACGAGTACAGAAAGTAGTAAAAGCTGGAAAATCACGAGTACAGAAAGTAGTAAAAGCTGGAAAATCACGAGTACAGAAAGCAGTAAAAGCTGGAAAATCACGAGTACAGAAAGCAGTAAAAGCTGGAAAATCACGAGTACAGAAAGCAGTAAAAGCTGGAAAATCACGAGTACAGAAAGCAGTAAAAGCTGGAAAATCACGAGTACAGAAAGCAGTAAAAGCTGGAAAATCACGAGTACAGAAAGCAGTAAAAGCTGGAAAATCACGAGTACAGAAAGCAGTAAAAGCTGGAAAATCACGAGTACAGAAAGCAGTAAAAGCTGGAAAATCACGAGAACAGAAAGTAGTAAAAGCTGGAAAATCACGAGTACAGAAAGCAGTAAAAGCTGGAAAATCACGAGTACAGAAAACAGTAAAAGCTGGAAAATCACGAGTACAGAAAACATTAAAAGCTGGAAAATCACGAGTACAGAAAGCAGTAAAAGCTGGAAAATCACGAGTACAGAAAGCAGTAAAAGCTGGAAAATCACGAGAACAGAAAGTAGTAAAAGCTGGAAAATCACGAGTACAGAAAGCAGTAAAAGCTGGAAAATCACGAGTACAGAAAACAGTAAAAGCTGGAAAATCACGAGTACAGAAAGCAGTAAAAGCTGGAAAATCACGAGTACAGAAAGTAGTAAAAGCTGGAAAATCACGAGTACAGAAAGCAGTAAAAGCTGGAAAATCACGAGAACAGAAAGCAGTAAAAGCTGGAAAATCACGAGTACAGAAAGTAGTAAAAGCTGGAAAATCACGAGTACAGAAAGCAGTAAAAGCTGGAAAATCACGAGTACAGAAAGCAGTAAAAGCTGGAAAATCACGAGAACAGAAAGCAGTAAAAGCTGGAAAATCACGAGTACAGAAAGCAGTAAAAGCTGGAAAATCACGAGAACAGAAAGCAGTAAAAGCTGGAAAATCACGAGTACAGAAAGCAGTAAAAGCTGGAAAATCACGAGTACAGAAAGCAGTAAAAGCTGGAAAATCACGAGTACAGAAAGCAGTAAAAGCTGGAAAATCACAAGTACAGAAAGCAGTAAAAGCTGGAAAATCACGAGTACAGAAAGCAGTAAAAGCTGGAAAATCACGAGAACAGAAAGTAGTAAAAGCTGGAAAATCACGAGTACAGAAAGTAGTAAAAGCTGGAAAATCACGAGAACAGAAAGTAGTAAAAGCTGGAAAATCACGAGTACAGAAAACATTAAAAGCTGGAAAATCACGAGTACAGAAAGTAGTAAAATCTGGAAAATCACAAGTACAGAAAGCAGTAAAAGCTGGAAAATCACAAGTACAGAAAGTAGTAAAAGCTGGAAAATCACGAGTACAGAAAGTAGTAAAAGTTGGAAAATCACAAGTACAGAAAGTAGTAAAAGCTGGAAAATCACGAGTACAGAAAACAGTAAAAGCTGGAAAATCACGAGAACAGAAAGTAGTAAAAGCTGGAAAATCACGAGTACAGAAAGCAGTAAAAGCTGGAAAATCACGAGTACAGAAAGCAGTAAAAGCTGGAAAATCACGAGTACAGAAAGCAGTAAAAGCTGGAAAATCACGAGTACAGAAAGCAGTAAAAGCTGGAAAATCACGAGTACAGAAAGTAGTAAAAGCTGGAAAATCACAAGTACAGAAAGCAGTAAAAGCTGGAAAATCACGAGTACAGAAAGCAGTAAAAGCTGGAAAATCACGAGTACAGAAAGCAGTAAAAGCTGGAAAATCACGAGTACAGAAAGCAGTAAAAGCTGGAAAATCACAAGTACAGAAAGCAGTAAAAGCTGGAAAATCACGAGTACAGAAAGCAGTAAAAGCTGGAAAATCACGAGAACAGAAAGCAGTAAAAGCTGGAAAATCACAAGTACAGAAAGTAGTAAAAGCTGGAAAATCACGAGTACAGAAAGCAGTAAAAGCTGGAAAATCACAAGTACAGAAAGTAGTAAAAGCTGGAAAATCACGAGTACAGAAAGCAGTAAAAGCTGGAAAATCACAAGTACAGAAAGTAGTAAAAGCTGGAAAATCACAAGTACAGAAAGTAGTAAAAGTTGGAAAATCACAAGTACAGAAAGCAGTAAAAGCTGGAAAATCACGAGTACAGAAAGCAGTAAAAGCTGGAAAATCACGAGAACAGAAAGCAGTAAAAGCTGGAAAATCACGAGAACAGAAAGTAGTAAAAGCTGGAAAATCACGAGTACAGAAAGCAGTAAAAGCTGGAAAATCACGAGTACAGAAAGCAGTAAAAGCTGGAAAATCACGAGTACAGAAAGCAGTAAAAGCTGGAAAATCACGAGTACAGAAAGCAGTAAAAGCTGGAAAATCACGAGTACAGAAAACAGTAAAAGCTGGAAAATCACGAGAACAGAAAGCAGTAAAAGCTGGAAAATCACGAGTACAGAAAGCAGTAAAAGCTGGAAAATCACGAGTACAGAAAGCAGTAAAAGCTGGAAAATCACGAGTACAGAAAGCAGTAAAAGCTGGAAAATCACGAGTACAGAAAGCAGTAAAAGCTGGAACAAGAGGAGTTTGATAGAAACACAGCAGCTCAGGAGGAGAAACTGCTAGAAGCTTCCAGCTCTGATTGCATGAACAGCTGAATGAAAACATCCAGGAGCATAAATCTATGATGAAGCATCCACCTCTTCCTTCAGGTGCCAGCTATGAACATCTCACTGCGTCCGGTGAAGAGGGCGTCTCTCTGCAGATACTAAAACCTCCTGGTGATGATGATTGTCCTTCTGGCATCCAGGAAAACCAGCAGAGTTTGTTTTGAGCATCTCAGCACATCGGGTAGATTTCTTAGATCGACGCTGCAGCCACAGCCTCTGCTACGAGCCCCACAGTGACAGGAAACACCAAAACTCTGCACAAAAACACTCAGACGAGCTGCTGGGAGCTTTTACCTCCGCCAGAGTCTGCTGACACCAGCTAACGCATTTACTGGCGTCTACTCATGGGAACTGATTTTAATTTAACTCCAGCTTAAAGGTGAATGTAAACAAATTGCATGTGTGTGCTTATAAACAGGATAAAACCTCATTTCTCATTTTCATCTAACAGAACTTAAAACCTTTAGAAAATGAACCGGAGCCGGAGAGGCAACGCCCACTTCAACGGGTCAGGACTCACATGCAAAAACTGGGAAGGGAACCCTAATATCAGACCCGGCCTACTTTGATGGGACCCTTCCGTTGGAGAACCAGTCTAACCGACCCAACCCAAAAGGGCGGAGCTTGACACGCTGCTTTCTGCTGATTGGTTGAATGAAAGGTCTCTTCCCGTGCAGCTGGTATAAAAACCAAGCAGGACCGGCCCCTCGTTTACAGCAACAGAGAAGAAAGGATGATCTGGTGGATGACCTCCATCCTCCTCCTGTTTCTGGAAGGCGCTGCGATGGCGTCATGCTGCTACGTAGCTGAGGAAAAAGCGTTCTACATGTTCAGAGTTCATATGTTTTTCTACTTTTCATGCAAGCTGACTCAATGACAGCGTAAAGCTGTTTTTATTGTAAAGGTCAAAAGTCTGCATCCCTACAAGAAACGCATTCTGACCAAATAGATGTTTGGACTCATTAATGGGAGGTAAATTTCTGGTTAGCCATGTGGCTAACCGGTCAGCAGGGACAGCAGATGGCTGGTGAGATTATAACTCATGAAACACATGATGATTGGACAGCATGTGTCCTACAAACTGGCAGTGCTTTCTTAGTTCTGATAAATCTCTGGATACAACAATAACCAGAAAAACAGGAAGATGCTAAAGAAGGTAACAACAGTTATTCAGCGGTTCCAGACAGAACAAGCGGTGGTGGGAGGAGCTTTTAACCTGACCCCTGATGAGTGGATGGACAGATGGACAACCAGATATCAAAAAGTTCATCTTTACCAAATTATCAAAGACGTCATGACTGAGAACTGCCTGACAGATGTGGAGAGACTCAGACAGGACTAGCAGACAGAGCAGTGGACAAGCTAAACCTTGGATTGGTTACTGGCTAACTCTTTAGACAAAAACTAAAATCTCTGGCTGTTTAACAGAGATGCCATCTCACATCAAAATGAGGGAAAACCTGAAGATTATTGGAAATTTAACTTTAGTTTACTGCTCAACAAGGATTACTGTAAGAAAACGAAAAACTTTTCATTTTAAGATGTCGCTGCGAGTGTAGCAGCTAGTTACAGCAGTTCGGTCCTCTTTAATCTTTCTCTTTAATTCTGCTCCTCTTCTTACTGGATCTTCTTTTGTCACTTTAACATCGTCAGTTTCCATCACACGGGGACTGTACTGACCCGAGGGGGGCTGTGCTGACCCGGGGGGGGGGGCTGTGCTGACCCGGGGGGGGGGGGCTGTGCTGATCGGAGGGGGGCTGTGCTGATCAGAGGGGGGCTGTGCTGATCAAAGGGGGGCTGTGCTGACCCGAGGGGGGCTGTGCTGATCGGAGGGGGGCTGTTCTGATCGGAGGGGGGGCTGTGCTGACCCGAGGGGGGCTGTGCTGATCGGAGGGGGGCTGTGCTGACCCGAGGGGGGCTGTGCAGATTGGAGGGGGGCTGTGCTGATCGGAGGGGGGCTGTTCTGATCGGAGGGGGGCTGTGCTGACCCGAGGGGGGCTGTGCTGATTGGAGGGGGGCTGTTCTGACCCGAGGGGGGCTGTTCTGACCCGAGGGGGGCTGTGCTGACCAGGCAGCTGCGTGTGAATCAATCACAAAAAATTCAAAGGCTGCTGTCTCCATTAAGTCAAAGTCAGCTTTATTGTTAATTCTGCAGCATACAAACAGAGAATTGAAATTATGGATCTCTCAAACTTTGGTGAGACAAAATAAAAAAAAATATGTTCAGTATTTCACAGAAGTGAGGACACCCTCGCATTTTTGCTAATTTTTCATTATATCTTTTGATGGGACAAAACTATAGAAATTAAACTTTGACATCAGAGTTTAGTTTTTATAGTTTGATGTCCTGTATATCTAAGTTTAATTTCTATAGTGTTGTCCCATGAAAAGATATTGTATAAGCCAATAAAACTAGCAAAGCAAGTACTATCACTAAGTAAATATGAGAATAAAGAGACAAGGCATGACAGTCGGTGTTTATATGTCTGTGCAGCAGATCGAGTTAGCTGATGATCTGGTCTGGCGGCTGGTTAGCTCAGTTAGCAGAGCATCCGTCTCCCATGCAGGACCGGCGTTCGGTCAGCTAACAGCGTGATGTCATAGCTGTGTGACGCCTTCCTTGAATTCTAAGGAAGAAGAAGATGACCAAGAACCAAAGGAGGAGAATGGATTACATCCAGAGGTATTCTTCTTTCTGACTTTAAACACCAATAAATCCACCGTATATTTAACGTGGAGCTGCTCCATCTTTGTTCTTTTTGCTGAGTCACACTGGAAGTGACGACTCTTTCCACCAATCAGTGGATTGCAGTGTGTCGAGCTCCACCCTTTTGGATCAGATTGCTTAGGTTGGATATTGCGGTACCTTTCCTACTTTTACCTGTGGAAATACAAAGAAATATGTATCAACCTGTAGCGTACTGGTACGGGTCGATGCAGGGCTTTACATCACCTCCACTAGTGCATGAATGCTGAGTTTACGTTCCACCGCAGTCAGAGAGGAAAATCATGAGGAAAGGAAACCATGACCTTAGCAGTGAGTTTGGGACACTGAGAGAGGAAGAGCAAAAAAACTAGCTCGCTAGCTTAGCTAGCCTCATGGCTTCATTCGTGAACACCTGCAGACATGTGACACATTTTGGTCTCCTGCCATGATTCTCAATGAAAGTTGAGATATTTATCATATTTTCTTAGCTCAGTTTAGGTCTAACATCACTTGATGTGGCAGTAGGAGCATCCGGAGCAGAGGCCAAAGCTGACATAAGGGGAAGTTATATCTGTTTTATTGGCACAGTGGTTAAAATGTAGTTACTCACTTAACTTTAAAACTTAATATTTGAGAACAGTGGCAGCAGAGGCCACATGATGAAGTAGGCGGGGCTCTACTTCTGCACTGTGTTCAAGCTTTCTGTCAATAAGAAGAGCTGCTGTGAAGAGAACAATTGTCAGACTGAATGTTGAACATCAGCTAGTTTCTCCTGCTGATTGAAACCTTGTTGTACAGATGGAACATTGGCTGTGGATTATTCTGGCTGCTCTTTTCTTTGGTAAGATAGAAACTCAACATGTTTCCTCTTCAAACACTTGAACACATTACTGAGCTGTACATGAAGAGCTTTTAATGTTCATTCTACAGAAAATCACAGCACATCATTTCTGCTGCCATTTGTTACCTTGTAAAAACACCTTCTATGCTTCAAAGTGACAATGATGAGTGGAAATGACATCTATTCTACATGGAATAGAACTCTTTAAAGCTGCTCATTCTTCTCCTTTAATCAATCATCTTTATTGATTCATCTCTTCCTCTGCATGTTCTGTTCTTCCTCAGAGTGTAAAGGAGAAGACACAGTGACCCAGCCAAGAGAAGATGTTACTGCTGCTGAAGGAGACCATGTTACACTCAGCTGTACTTTTACTACCAGTTATACAGTTCCCACATTGTTCTGGTACAAACAAGAAGTAAATAGTTTCCCAAAGTACATGCTGAAACGTTTATCAACATCAGCAGATAATGATCCAGAGTTCAGCAAAGACAGATTTGATGCTGAGATCAGAGACAAATCGGTTCCTCTGAAGATCCAGAAGCTTCATGTGTCTGACTCTGCTGTGTACTACTGTGCTCTGCAGCCCACAGTGACAGGAAACAGCAAAACTCTGTACAAAAACCTTTGGAGCAAAGACAACGCAATACTCCACAACGTCCACTAGAGGGCCTCACACAGGTTGTGTGTGAGAAGGTTGTTATAACTAAACAATGGGTCCTCCAGCTTTTGCATTAAACATTTTCCAGATGTTTTACAGGACTGTTTCTTCTCACTTGAGGGGATTTAAACCTTTTAAAAGCTGATTTATGATCATTTTATATAATATATATAATATTTTGCAACAATAAAGCTTCCTTCCTGTGTGAGAACAATAAAACCCCTCCCTGAGTCAAACTTTACCACTTTCAGCAAGAACACAGCGTTTCTGTGCTCGGTGACTGACGTGTATAAGCAAATATTTCCTGTGGATTTTATTACTGCATGTTCTATCCGCGGGCTGGACGTGGAGAGGGTGAGCAGCTTTAAATATCTGGGTCCACATCAGCGAGGACCTCACCTGGACACCACACAGCTGGTGAAGAGAGCTCAGCAGCGGCTGGACTTCCTGAGGAGGCTGAAGAAGTTCTGCATGTCACCAAAGATCCTCAGAAACTTCTGCAGCTGCGTGGTTGAGTCCATCCTGACCAGCTGCATCACCGTGTGGTACGGCAGCAAACGCCTGCAGAGCGGTGAAGACTGGTCCAGGATCACCAGGATCCGCTGCCCCCTCTGCAGACCATCTACCAGCACAGATCCATCATCAGAGACCCCACCCACCCCCAACATGGACCGTCCACTCTCCTCCCCTCAGGCTGGAGATCCAGGAGTCTGAGATGCAGGACAACCAGACTCAGAAAGTCTTTCTTTCCCTCGGCCGTCAGACTCCTGAACAGCTGATAGTCTGTAACAACGGCCTGTACCTGCACCCTGACTTTATATTATCAACCACAGTAAATTTACTGTTCATGTGTCTTATTACTTATAACAGATGTTACGGCTGCCTGTCACTGATCGCCCTCTCATTGTGCATGAAATGCCTGTGTGTCGTCACCCATCTGAGATTGGTCATTTCTACACACCTTACTTCCTGCCTGCTGAGGATTGGCTCCTTAGGCCACACCTCTGCCTTCATCAAGCTGATTGGATAATTGCCAGGCCAATCATCATCCCTACAGCCATGATGAGGAATAAAAGCCATCTGCAGCTGTGACAGTGTGAGCGTTCTGGTATGATCGTGTGCTTTGTTTGGTAGTTTTGTGAATTAGAGAAACTTAGTGTAGATCTCCACAGTGTTAAAACTGTTTGGGTTTTTGTTTTCTCCTTCTGTGGTTTATTGACGGATAGTCTTGTTTTTCTTGTGTTTGGTAAGTCTTAAAGCCCTTTTGGCTTCTTCTTAGTTATATTTTGTTAGTTTAATGGTAAAATTGGGATGTGTTGGGCTAGTTTAGGTTTGTAGTGGTTTATAATTCTTTTGGTCAAAGTTTAAGTTTTGGAGCTGCTTCACCTTTTGTCACTATATATAGATTACTTGGCCAGTTTTTGTTCACCCCTTTTTTTTGTTACTATCAGCTTTGCTTTTTACTGGCTTATTTTGAGTTAACTTTAGAAAATAGTCCTTATATTGATTTCTTGATTTAAGCAGCTTCACTTGATTCACCACCTTTGTCTTTGTATTTATCCTCATTCCCACTGGTATCAATAAATCCTGTTAGCTCCCGGTTTTACATCTGTCCATCATGCCGCTGTACTGGGTCGTGTTGTGGAATTTTATTATCAAAGATCACACACTAAGTGAGAATCAAACAAAGTATTTTTATTAAGAGCTGATCAGCAATGAGAGTCACACAGTCAAACAGCTTTGGCTGAGCGAGTCCGCAGAGATACACATGGGCTTGGTTCATATAGACTCGCATGACGTGATGGCATCAAGGTCGTTGGTGCAAATCTTCAGTACACTGTCTGCAAACCCTGCACAGCCTGGTACACAGTTTATAAAGAATGTTATCAGTGGTGTGATGAGAGAGGAGAGCTCACTAAATATTATCTGGGTACAAGTCGTCCTCCTCCCCAGTGAAACATAAGTCAAGGTTTTTAATAATACAAAGTGTAAATAATAGAGTTTAAGGGCTATGTGTATAAATTTTCCATTACAATCCACCCCTTTGATTAAAATGAAACATATTAATCACACATAAAGAGAAAATTTACTCAAAGAACTCCAAATCACCAACATCATAGTAGGGAGAGGAATCCGCTGGAACATAATGATGAACATGGAAATTGAATGTTCTGTTAATGAAAACTGTCTAATAGGGGGTGGCATGTGGCACCAGTCCATAAACATAGCAGCTGTCATTTGTCAATGTCTGAGCTGACATGTCTGCAACCTGCCACCAAAGATTATCGGTGTGGTCATGATGATCAGGGTGTGGTCGTCTCGGCGGTGCCTCCTTAAGGAGGGTGCTTCTGTCCCCTGCAGTCGTCTGGCGGGTTGGGACGGAGCTGGGGTGCGTTGTGTTGGGCGAGGACCGGTTGGATCCAGGTACCAGAAGAGGAGTGTGATGAGAAGGATGGTGCACTCTCATGGAGGGTAGACTACCTCACACGGGGCTGACCTCAGGGATTATTCTGCCCTGTGGTTGAGAGGTCAGCTGGTGGAGCTGGGGTTGGTGGATCTTGGAACCTCCTACAGTGGGATGCGTGGATCCACGTGGACCTTTCAGCGACCTTCACCACTGTGTGAGTGACTAACAGGACCTGGAAGGGACCCAGCCACCTTTTAGACCGCATGTGCTTCCTCCTCGTCTCTCTGACCAGGACCCAGTCCCCAGGAACCAGGGAACGGAAGGACCCGATGCTGGGCATGGCAGGCCTGCCTTAACCACAGTGTACCTGTGAGAGCTTCTGAAGGGGTCAGTTATTTGGAGTGACTGCGTTAGTTTCTCCTTTTGCAGGTCTCCATTAGCATAGCAAACAAAGATAAACCAACAATGTTATTTGTGGGTCCTTATTTGCTGTAAAAAGGATCTCTTCTAAGTTTAAAATCTTCTTCTACTTTCCTCAGTCCTTCATCACTTCCTGTAGTCATGTTTGCTCTAAACCATGACAATATCATAATCCGTGTCCTAAATTTCCACAAGTGTAACACCTTTCTCCCTCTTCAGTCTTTCTCTTGCTATTTTTTCATCCACGCCGTCCTCTCTGTCCTCCTTTTGTGGTCTTAATTATATTAGTCCAGTCTATTGTACGAGTCCATTTAATTGTTATACTTTGAAGTAGGTTTGTCACTCTAAGGTGAAGTGCATCATTTCCTGGGGTAAAACAGCACTTTGTTCATTTTTACTTACATGTATCATGCTGCACAAAAATTATTTGAATAATTTGTGAAACCATATGCAGTGAATTTATTTGATATTTTATCCATCATCCCCCTTGTTGAGACATGGCGAGGCCCATGGCTCAATATTGCTGACATTTGTGACCGTCGTAAAAAGAAAGTTAAGTAGTGCTATAGGATGAAATTGGCAGCTAACTTTGTGAAAAGGAGGAGGTTCAGATGGAGGAGGCTGTAAACCTGGGCTGCCGTGGGAACCTGCTGGGGGAGGATAGAGCACTGTGTTCAGATCATGGTCATCCTCCTGTTCCTTGATCATGAATTCCATTTCTCCCTTATTCTCTGTCTGTTGCCTTTACTTTAATGTCTATAATCAACAGGTGCATAATGGAATACGTAATTTATCAACAAAAGGACCCTATGTATGAATATCTTATATTATCCCAGGAAAGAGTAAAATTATTCATAAAACATTAAAATTCTTGTATGCTTGAATCCTGAAGTTGCCTGTTCTGGCATCCCCCTGTGAAAACAATCCTCATCAGCACAAGTACATGTGTACATGGTGATAATTTTCTCCACCTGTAGAAGTTTATCCCAAAATGTCATAAGGGTCAAAGTCATGTTTGATTTTAAAATGCACATACACATATTTTACAAAAGAGATTCAGTGTAGACGTCTCCTCCTCCTGTAAACAGATTATCAGTCCTGCTTTTCATGAAAATGAATGTGTGTAACTGTTAATGGCTGCAGAATTAACAACATTATAAAACACAGCAATCAGCCTTTTGTGGAAGCAATCCTGGATAAAATCCTGCTGGAAGAAAAGTTCATTTAACATCAGTCCATCAGTCGTCTGTCTTCAGGTCAGAGTCAGAAAACTTTGTCAAAATCAGGTCAGTAGTTGTGCGCAGAAAGGCCAAATCAGAGCAGGTCAATTTTCCTGCATTCATGAGGATCCTTAAAGTTCATTCTAAAATTGTTTGGAAAACATTAATTGTTTTGGAGATTTCTTATTAATGCTTTCAAATCCAAGATGATATGGACGGAAACCCAATTTAAATTTCTTTTAATGTGTCCAGCATCAGCCAAATGTGCTCGAGCAGCGCTTTTCTCTTTTAGTCTTTTACAAATCCCTTTTTTCATTATTATTATTTTTATAAGAGAATCAGTTTAAAATATCCATGGATATCAGACCAATATGAAATAGGTTTTATTTTCTTCTGGTATCTCAATAGTCATTTTATAGTGCATTTTCTTGTTTTAATGCAGAGCTAACAATGACCTAAAAGTAATTTTACCTGCCTCAACATTTGTTGTTTTAGTTTTTAAGGTTTTCTTTGTTTTACTTAAAGTAATTTGCACACAGTTACATCTGATGACAGTTAAAACAGGAGCTCCTTTAATTTAATTTAAATTTCATTTATACAGCTGCATTTTCTTTAGGTCTTAGGAAATTCCCTCTAAGCAATTTATTTATTGATTCATCTGTTTTCAGACAGATGTCAGATTCTTAGTTTGCTTGACTGGAAAATAAATCTACTATGCCTTCAGTTTGTATCTTTAAAACTGTTTCAGATTCAGTTCTTGCTCAATATAAATTAGATACAGTACCAAGAGTATTAAAACCTTAACTTAAGCCATTTGTTAAAAAAAATTTAAATAATTAGGACCCAGAGACACACGAACAGTTTTGTGTGAATCACGCACACACTTAAAGTTGTCAGGAAATCAGGGGACTTGCAGTTTGCATCACCACAGAGAACCAAACAGGGAAACTGCCGTTCGGTATTTACAGAAATGTACATAAGGATCAGTATGTTGGCATTTCCACCTCTTTGCAGGAAGGTTTCACTCACTCTCACTGCTTCAGCTGTAGTAATGAGAGAGATACCATCTTATCAGATCCTGGGTCAACAGTTAGACGGTAATCTGGAGAAAATATAAATTCATGTGTCAGTGAGTAACAATTAGGATGGTCTGAAGGGATCAAATAAACAAAACACTATTTTTATCTGGTTTTACTCATTTCTCTTTCTTTTAAAAACAATGAGTCGATCAGTGTTGGATAACTGAGGAAAGGTTGTTGCCACCAGCTCATTAAACATGTTCTGTTCTTTCTAAATAATGAAAACAAAACAAGACAGGGTTAGTAACTCATCATGTCATGTTGTCATGTCGTCAGTAGCAAGCAGGTACTTCACTGCAGTGAGCATGCGTGTGTTTGTTCATGTAAATGTGTGTGTACATGTGTGTGTGTGTCTTGTTCCAGCTGTGAACTCGTCTTATGTGTATGAAATGTCTAGAAATGAAGTTTTCTTCTGTTTACTCTTTAGCACTTTCTTTCCATAAAAAGATGTAGATCTGTTTAACTTTAATATAGGGTTTTGAATCAAATCATTAATTATTTGTGGTATGAAATCAGAACAATCTCACCATCATTATGTTAACTGGTCACATGACTGCTTCCATCCCTGAGTCAGCTCTGCCGTGGATCAGTCAGATGGCAAACCGCCTTTTGATTTTTATGGCCAATGACCCTTTTCACCACATGGATGTTCTCTCTCGGGTCAGTAGAACCGGATGGTTTTCCAACCTCGGGCCCCCAGCACCCACCTCTCTGTTCGCCCCTCAAAGTCCAGCGGCCACGCCACCTCGGAGCTGGTTGAAGAGCTCTGGTCCTGGTTTGTCCTCTGAATAAACGCATGATCAGGAGCGTTGTGGAGGATGGTGTTCTACCATCCAAAAACAGATGTTTACATGTCCATCAAACATCTGGTTTTAGTCTCTTTGAAACTCGAAGCAGAGGAACTCTGGTGGTAAATGCTGGAGTATCTTCTGTCTTTGTTTCTTGAATCCTATAGAGCATCAGGTGGAGCTGGTAGGAATGGGCATCCGTATCAGTTCGTAGGACATGGTGGTGATAGAAAGTTATATATATATATATATATATATCAGTGGGTCTCTGCTGACTTTTATCCCGGCAGAAGAACTGAGTCGGGTCAGGTATGCAGCCTGTGAGCTTCAGGAGAGGGTGTCTCCGACAGAGACGAAGGGAGGGGGAAAAGAAGAAAAAGGAAAACAGGGTTAATATTTATCCTATAGAGATTATGTATGTGTCTGAGGAAAGATGCAAGTTTTTTTCTCTCAAAGATTTGACAATGCTAAAAGTAAATCTTCAGTGTGTGTGTGTGTGTGTGTGTATAAGCAAAAGCATTCTTCATTGCAAGCAAAGTGTTGTTTAGATTTAACAGATCTAATTTCCTTTAAGGTAAAAATTGTTCACGTTTGACAAGTTTAAAAGAACACACAAATTAAGTAGAAAGAATCCAGTAAAATCAAAGCATAGTGATGAAGGTGTCCATAAGAAAAGAATGAGATTCTAATAAAAATATTTTATAATGCAAATACAAGTCAGCTGAGACTCAGAAACTATAGTTTTTCAGATAGACTTATGGATAAAATGTTCTATTTTCTTTCCAAACAGACAACCAGCTTTTACACCCAAAAGTGTCCTTGTGTGTATTAAGTATTCTGGAGCAGAGCAAAACATTTCCTCAGCCTGATCAGATCATTTTACATTATCTGGATCTTTTCCAGGCGTAAATTTAGCATCTCCTTCTAATTTAGTTTTTACTGTTAAAAGTACCCATTTTATTTCTTCATGAGATTTCTCAATCCTACTTTAACTGTTAGACAGAGCTTCATTATTACCAGCAACGTGTCCTCTCTCTCTGCTGCTTCGGAGTGTGAGAGAATCTCCAACCACACACACACACACTCACACACTCTTTTTGTTATCTTCTTCTTATTTGGTTTCATTATTCTTTCCTTTTATGCTTCAGCAATACGCTTATTTTATTTATTATATATTTATTTCTTCTTTATTTATTTTATGCGGTGCACCTATTTGACATATTTATGTTTTTTATTTTATTACTTATATTTATGCCCTTAAATATTATTCTGCTTGGCCCTTTTTTTTCCCTTTGTTACATATTGGGGAGTCCCACTCACCCGCCTTCTCCTTAACAGCTGTGTTTCCTATTTTATGCAACTAGGACGTCTCCTGTTGGATTTTTCTTCTTCGAGTAGCCCACACTCAGGCACAAAAATTGACTAAAAAGCCTCTTATTACCACCGAAGTTTTAACTTCAGTGCCGGACTAACCCTACCCTACCGCAGTAGAATAGTGACCTACCTTGTCTTTACAAGATAGTGGGACCCTACCCTATTTTCATAAGACAGTGAGAAAAGGATGGTAAATGGGAGTCGGATATGAAAACTTCTCACCGTGTGTGATTCGGGTGCTGCTCCACATGCAGACTTCGTTCTGGATATCAGTGGTGCCTGAACGGAGTCCCTCCGCCGTCCCCTGTCGGTTAAGGCTGACCCAGGGGCTGAAGAATCCTTCAGGTTCTGGTCCTCCGGTCAGTCACTCAAGATATCCTGTTCGTGACGCCAGATTGTTGTGGAATTTTATTATCAAAGATCACACACTAAGTAAGAATGAAACAAAGTATTTTTATTAAGAGCTGATCAGCAATGAGTCGCACAGTCAAACAGCTTTGGCTGAGCGAGTCCGCAGAGATACACATGGGCTTGGTTAATATAGACTCGCATGACGTGATGGCATCAAGGTCGTTGGTGCAAATCTTCAGTACACTGTCTGCAAACCCTGCACAGCCTGGTACACAGTTTCTAAAGAATGTTATCAGTGGTGTGATGGGAGAGGAGAGCTCACTAAATATTATCTGGGTACAAGTCGTCCTCCTCCCCAGTGAAACATAAGTCAAGGTTTTTAATAATACAAAGTGTAAATAATAGAGTTTAAGGGCTATGTGTATACATTTTCCATTACAGTCGTAACAACAGATATTACACATGACTCTACGTCTACCTTGGGACAGTTTTTACACAGCTAATCGTTCATTGTTGAATGTGACCAGCTCATGCCGCACACGGCACATTTATGTACACAGATTATTTACTGAGTTTTTATCTTCATCTCTAGTTTAAGTTCATTTTTTATTTTATAAAAGTGCGGAAACTTGTTTCCTTCCTGGACAGATGACAATAAACACTTTGAATCTTGAACCTGACGAGAAAACAGCTCTTAGGACTGAGCGGTCATGTACGTGGACAGAACTTTCTGGACATTCAGAACATTAGTCCACATATGTGGACATCATTTTTCTCTAAACGTACATAACATCAATATATGAAGCTTGGTTTTTATTCTAATTGGGTTAAAACAAGCTGACGTAGCAAAGAGAAATAAAAAGTGCATGTAAAAACTGTTTGGGCCTTCAGAGGTTAAGCTGTGTGGATTCTGTGGCCATTTTTCTGGTGATTTTCATACTTGTCTACATTTGTGTTTCCTTCCTCACAAGATGGATAATAGTCATGGTTTGGTTGTGGATTTCTATGATTCCTTTCCTCATTAGTGGAATTACAGTCAAGGTTTCTTCTGTTCCTCCAGCTTTGGACTGGCAGGAAAACCTCAGGCCAGTCTGAACTGGCTTCTCCAGACACACACGGGATAACTAAGAGCTGCATGGAGATAACAGTATTATCTAAGTGGTAATTAAACGTATTTTAAATCATCAGCACAGACCTGGAGCCTCATGGAAAAGCCGGCGTGCAGCAGTTCTAGTCGGCTTCAGGGATTAATAAAGACCAGACGGTTCCTGCCTCCATGGCTGCCCTGACCCGGCCGGACCCACGCCCCACCAACGGTCAAATTTTATCTTTCACACCACGTGTTCGGGGAGCAGACGTTACCTGGGAGTGCATGTGCTCGTACACACACACACACACATCCAGCAAACAGAAACATCAGGATGAGCAGAGAAGCATGAGGCTCGACCGGGAAAACATGTTCTGTCATCGTGGAGCAAAACTTCCATTCAGGCTGAATAAGGCGACGGTCTGCTGCAGCAGGTTCACGCATTAATAATCATTACTATTACATAACATGGTCACCACGGAAACGTGCTGTCAGTCAGGCTACAGTCACAGATGGCTTGGTGGAAAGATACAACCAGACTCTAAAAAACATGCTGAAGAAGTTTATCTCTGCTAAAGACTGGGACAAGAGGCTCCCGTATCTATCGGGAGGCTCCACAGGCCTCAACTGGCTTCTCACCTTTTCAGCTCCTTTATGGCGGGCGAGGAAGGGTCCACTGGATGTGCTGCAGGACTCCTGGATGGGGTGTCAGGAGAAGTCACCCAGTGTCCTGGCCTACGTCTTACAGATGAAGGAGAAAATGGAGCAAACCACTAAACTGGTGAGTTCACAAATGGAGAAGGTGCAAAAGAGGCAGCGGACCTGGTACGACAAGGCAGCCAGGGAGAGGTCATTCAGCCCGGGACAGCAGGAACTACTACTTCTTCCCACTGTGGACAAAGAGTTGTTGGCAAAATGGTAGGGTCCATATACGGTGTTGAGAAAACTGAGTCCATCAACATACGAGATTCAGATGCCAGAGAGGAGAAATCCTAAACAGACTTTGCACATAAATCTGTTAAAGGAATGGAAAACCCGGAAAAACTCCACCCCAGCCACAGATGTTTGTTCGGACTGTGGTTGAGGAGGATGTGGTGGGTGAGTTCGTCCCAGTTAAACATAACTCTATAGCTCTTGCCCTTTCTCATCTGTCTCCAGCCCAGCAGCAAGAACTGCATGCCATAATTCCATCAGATGTGTTTCAGGAGAAGCCAGGAGGAACCAACCAGGTGGAGCATGACATTCGCCTGAAAAATAGCACCCCATCAGGCAGAGGATGTACCGCATTCCAGAAAATCTGTTGCCGGTGTTGGAGGAGGAAATTGCAGTCATGCTGGAATTGGGGGTCATTGAGCCTTCAAGCAGTGAATGTCCTCAGAGGACACGGTGCTGGGTGGAGTCTCTGGCCTCAACCTCTCCACCCTCAGCTTCAACCCCGCCCACACAGCTGAAGCCCCGCCCACACAGCTGGAGCACCAGGAACTAGACAGAAATATTATTTAACACTAAATAAACTGCTACCAGTCTCAGATGTATCTGTACATGTTCATTTTCTAGATGAAAACAAAGGAATAAATGAGCTGCTCCGTCTTCCCTCTGACACGGCGTTGACAGCATCTCCACCTGCTGCCCTCCTCCACCTTTCTGACCTGGTGATGACCATGCAGTCCCCACAAGATAAAACCTGTTCTAGTTTTACAACCTGGTCCATCAGGAGCTCACATTCTGGAGAAATCCTCTTCTTCCCTCTTTTTCCTCCTGAGCCGTCATGGAAATGATGTGATGAATATTTATTACAGGCGTCAACCCGACCTTTTATAGCCTCCATGTGGGCGGGGCAAGGCGCTGGCCTATGGGAAGCTAAGAGGAGCCAAGAGCAGACGAGCAGCCTCGAAGTAACAAAACAGTTTATTGACAAAAGGTAATAAGTGGCGAGGGCAGGGAAGGCATGCTGACAAAAAACAGCTGAGTCACTGGAAACAGTGGCTTGTTCTTCTGGACGGAGTAAAAGGTTAAATTCTCACAGATCACGTTAACATCACCAAGAGTTCTGCAGACATTACCACACACATGCAACGATCCAGCAGAGGCGTGAGATGAGAGGGTCATCATCAGCTGTGTGAAAAACCTGCTGCTGGAAACAGAAGCTCCACCTGCAAAGCAAAGACACGCCCACACAGGCTCAGCAGAGCCATGACCGGCGCGCCCTCACGTGCACCAACGTAGAGTCGGTTCTGGTTTATGAACGGAAACAAGCGTTGGGCGTGCACACGCTTTCATAAATCTGGACGTTTTTGTGTGCCACCTGCAGTCTGCTTTGCTACGTTCAGGTTTAGAGGTGAGGCCAATGGTATTTCACACAGAAAATAACAAAAAAAAAAACACAAATATTTCAGATGATGCTTTTTATTTATTTTATTTTTATTTAACCTTTATTTAACCAGGTAAAAAATGTTTGAGAACCAGTTCTCATTTGCAAACATGACCTGGCCAAGAGACCCCAGCAGGAATAAATAACGTACATACATACAAACATACAACTGTGCATACACAAGAACCACAATACAACAATACAAAAAATACACCTAACAACGCAGAGCAAATACAAATATATAAAAATGAAAGGGGGAAGGGAGTAGGTCTCAGTATGTGGGACAGATCTATGTGAAAAGATAAGCATAAGTGAGAGTCAGCATCATCAGCAGGAACAAGTGTCGACAATAATCTGTTGAAGTCTCTGTCTAAACAAGGAAACAGATATCAGAGATGGAAGTTTGAGAGTGTTCTGCAGTGTGTTCCAGTCATTTGCAGCAGAAAAGTGGAAGGTGTTACGGCCGAAAACAGTGGAAGTTTTGGGAGTGATGAGCTTAATAAATTCGGATGACCTGGTGTGATAAGTGCTGTGAGCGGAGTGGAGAAGAGATGACAGATAGAAAGGTGTCTTGTGCAAGACTGACTTGTAAATAAAAAGAAACCAATGATGGAGTCGCCGGGTGTGAAGGGAGGGCCAGCCCACCAGTTTATAGAGATCACAGTGGTGGGTGTGGAAAGGGGCGTTTGTGGCAAAGCGTATGGTTGAGTGGTAGAGAGTGTCTAGTTTTTTTAGGGCTGAGCTTGTTGCCATTTTATAAATGATGTCACCATAGTCAAGAATTGGAAGTAAAGTCAATTTGACTAAAGTGCATTTGGTTGCGTAGGTGAAAGAGGCTTTATTACGGTAAAGAAAGGCTAATCTGGCTTTTATTTTGGCGTGAAGATTATTGATGTGGGTGATGAATGACAGAGATGAATCCAGCCAGATGCCCAGGTATTTATAGGAATTGACATAATCCAAAGCCGTGCCGTCTAAACAGGTGAGTATTGGTAGGGTGTCGGCACCAGTTTTCCGACTAAAAACCACTGAGGCTGAGTTGAAGAACAGCTGCTGCAGCTTGTGGAGAGGGGCCGACTGAATACAAAATGGTGTCATCGGTGTACAGGTGGATCCGGGAGCTGACAGCAGCTTTATCTATGTCATTGATGTAAATGGAGAAAAGGGTGGGGCCCAAAATAGACCCTTGAGGCACACCTTTGGAGATAATGAGTGGTTCTGACATGATATTTTCTGCTTTCACCAACTGGGCACAGTCAGAAAGGAAGCTGGAGAACCAGTCACAGCAGGAGATGGACAGACCAGTATTGGAGAGCCTTTGTAGAAGGATCTTATGGTCAACTGAATCAAAGGCCTTGGCAAGGTCGATAAAGGTGGCTAAGCAGACCTGCTTAGAGTCTAGCGCTGTGATGACGTCATCCAGGACCTTCACAGTGGCTGTTATACATCCATGGCCAGGCCGAAAGCCAGACTGCAGATCAGACAGAATGTGGTTTGAGTCAAGGAAGCAGTTTAGTTGTCAGACGCATTTTGAATATTATTATATTTCTGTGATCTTCCATCACTTTAGATCTGAGAAAATGTCAATAGTGTAAAATAGTGAATATAAATATTTCAGTGATGTGAAAACTGATCCTTCCTTTAAACTCTTCTTCTACATCAATAACAGATCGAAGCTCCTGAGATCAGAGTGATGAAGATGAAGCAGCCAGACTGTTAACCAGGAGGAAGAGTAACTGAGAGAAGAGAAACTACAGATGAAAGAGGAGACGGAGAGATTCAGGAGGAGCTGAGCTGTTACTGAACTATAGAAGAGACACAAACTTCCACATTCAACACAGTTCAACACACAAACCACAAACATCACCTTTATTCAACATGCTGTCTTTGCAGACATTTGGATTCACTCTGCTGTTTCTAGTCATTCTAACAGGTTTGTTTGGTTCTTTAAAACATCCATTTCTGGATTTTCTGCTTCTTCTTCAGTTATTTGACTTCTCTCTTCCTTTAGGTGTCAGCTGTGAAGAACTCACTGCAGTCAAGAATGAAGAGTCCAGTTTAGAAGGAAGCTCTGTTACTCTGTCCTACAGTTATCCCAAACTGTCAACTAGTAATTATTTCTTCTGGTATCGACAATATCCAGGAAAACCACCAGAATTCCTGATCTCTCACTCTGCTATGGGAAAAGAAGGAAATCAAAACATTGATGGACTGACGATTAAAGTGGAGAATAAAGAAATACATATGACCATCTCCTCTGCTGCAGTGTCTGACTCTGCTGTGTACTACTGTGCTGTGAGGCCCACAGTGACAGGAAACAGCAAAACTCTGTACAAAAACCTTTGGAGCAAAGACAACGCAATACTCCACAACGTCCACTAGAGGGCCTCACACACTGTTAAAGCTCTGATTGTTGAGTCATTGGACTGATGACAAAGACAAGAGAGAAATGAAGCAGTAAAGATCAGAGACAGAGACAGAGCTGCTGTGGAAGCAGGAAACAATCTGATTGGTTGAGCTGAACTGAAAACATCATGGCCCCGCCCACTGAACTTCAGCTCATCCAATGACATTATTTCTTCCTCATTCTACTGCAGTGGAAGAACATTGTTCATCTGCTGTGTGTCTGGCTTTAAGAACTCCAAAGACATGTTGCTTTACCTCTTTTTGCTTCTATCTCACATTCTAGGTGAGTTTAAGAACAGGGATTAAAGTTTGCTTGAAGCTGCTGCATTAACCACATATACAGACTGCATTTCACTACTTTTCTGCTTTCTTTGCTCTGATAGAATGAAAATCATCTTTGGATCATCTTGTAAATTGAACTGACAGAGTTCTACAGTTGATTTAGTTGTGAATGTCCACAGAGTAACACTGTACAGGAGACATTTTCCACTGTCTTCTCCTCTCAGCCTCATGGACAATGTTAGTCTGATGGCTTCATTTTCTCTACTTTTTCCAGGACTAAAAGCTGCAGACACAATCTCTCCTGATCAAGATGAAGTCAGTGGAAGAGAAGGACGACCTCTCACACTCACATGCACATATCAGACTGATGCTAGCAACGTTTGGCTTCACTGGTACAAACATCATTCTGACCTTCAGGCTCCTCAGTTTATACTCCTGAAAGGAGCAAAAGACAACAGAGGTGGTGAATACATTCCTGAATCTAGTCGGAAGCGATATTCCTCAGAAACATCGTCTACAACAACCAGCCTGACCATCAGCGAGCTAACCCTGGCAGACACAGCTCTCTACTACTGTGCTCTAGAAACACAGTGATACAAAGTGTAGAAGAGGCTGTACAAAAACCTGAACACAGATATCTGACTACTCTTCAAAGAGGAGGGAAGTGGTATTCAGACCACAGCTTCATATCAGATGGATTCTGCTCATTCCTATTTTATCAGAGTCTCTGTGGTTCCAGCTGCAAACACTAATTATTCTAACAGAAAAACTCACCAACAATGTGCTTCATAGAGCTTTGGAAAGAATATAGATTAAGACAGTAAAATAGTGAAGGTAATGACACTAGTGAAAATGGCTTAATACTGTTTATTGTAAATAAATCTGGGTGCAAACAGGAAGTGTGAAGATTTAATTTGAAGCAGTGAAGTTAATTTGAAGTGAAGATTTGATTTGTTGCAGGCCTGCAGTTCTGTCAGTCTGTTCCACATATTTGGTTCTTAGGTTGTTAGGATCCTGTTTCCAGGTTGATCTGACAGGTTGGATCAAATGAAGCCAGAGACACCAGATTAACAAAGTTGCCTGAGGACAGCGAGGGTCAACACGGCACGCAGCATCAGAGACATGAAGAAGCTGGACTCCAGGATGATCAAGGCAGCAGTGTGAGGAGGACACTCAGCAGGATCGATGCTCGCAAAGCTTCTGGTCCTGATAACAGACCTGGTCGTGTGCTGAGGGACTGTGTCAGGAAGCTCACGGATGTCTTCACGAACATCTTCAACATGTCGCTGAGCCAGGATGTCGTCCCCACATCCCTCAAAACCACCACCATCATCCCTGTCCCAAAGAAGTCGTCCTCCTGTTTCCATGACTACCCTCCGGTAGCCCTCACTCCAGTTCTTAAGTGCTTCTAACGGCTAGTATTGAAACACATAACGTCTGTCCTCCCACCCTCCCTGGACCTCTTCCAGTTTGCATATCGGTCCCACCACTCGACCGACGATGCCGTCTCCACTGCCCTCCACACAGCCCTCACACATCTGGACACAAAGACTCTTACGTCTGTTCATAGACTTCAGTTCAGCATTCAACACAATCATCCCCCAACAGCTCATTCTGAAACTGGACCAGCTGGGAATTAACACCTCACTGTGCAACTGGCTGCTGGACATCCTGACCGGGAGACCACAGGCAGTTCAGGTCAGCAGGAACACATCCAGCATCACCACACTGAACACGGGGTCCCTCAAGGATGTGTGCTGAGCCCCCTCCTCTTCCCTCTGCTGACCCACGACTGCACACCGTCACACAGCTCCAACCTCCTCATCCAGACTGTGGAGGGTCTCATCAGCAACGAGGATGAGACAGACTACAGGAGCGAGGTGAACCGCCTGGTCTTGTGGTGTGAACACAACAATGTCTCTCTGAATGTGGAGAAGACGAAGGAGATGGTTGTGGACTTTAGGAGACCACGCCCCCATCATGCACCTCTGACCATCAATGGTGCTACGGTGGAGAGAGTGAGCAGCACCAAGTTCCTGGGTGTGCACGTCACTGGACCATCACCCCCACATCACTGACCTAGAAAGCCAACCAGCACCTCTACATCCTCCACAACCTGAGGAAAGCTAGAGCCCCGCCCCCATCATGTGCACCTTCTACAGAGGAACCATGGAGAGCGTCCGGACCAGCAACATCACTGTGTGGTACGACACCTGCTCCTCATCCTGCAGGAAGACCCTCCAACACATCGTGAGAGCAGCTGAGAAGATCGTCGGTGCCTCGCTCCTCCCTACAAACATCTCCACCTCTCCTCACCCGTAAAGCCCTCTGCATGGAGAGAGACCCCACCCACCCGTCACACAGCTTCTTCACTCTGCTGCCATCAGGAAGGAGCCTGCAGGCCGGGACCAGGACCAGGACCAGGACCAGCAGACTGAGGGACAGCTTGGTCCACCAGACTGTCAGATTGCTGAACTCTCTCCCTGCTCCGCCCCCCTTCCACACACCCTGGACTCTGACGCTCCCCATCATCACTTGAACTTTTTACCCCCTCAGGAACACACACACTTTAACCAGGTTAACCACTTTAACCAGGTTAACCAGACCAGAAGCTAACTCAGTCTGCTTTTTACACTAAAACCATGAACATATAAACACTGACTGTAAGTTTCCTTTTCTATTTATTATCATGTTTATTAACTTAGTGATAGTACTTGTTTGTTTATTGGTTTACATTCTTGTATTTCATGCATCAGGTTTGAGAAAACCATAATTTAATTTCTCTGTTTGTCCTGTAAATGCTGCAGAACGGACAATAAGGCTGACTTTGACTAGATCAGAGATTTATTGTGATAACTTTTACAGACTGATTATTACTGTCTGGTTGAAGTTTGTTGTCCTTCAGACCAAATGGTAAACGGACTGTACTTACATAAGATCTTTAATTCAGACTAAACACCTTCTAGTCTAACACGGTCAAGCACAATTAATATGGAATTGATCCCTGAACAGCTGTGATCATGAGAACAATGAACCAACCATGTCCTTTAGCCCTGTTCTACCATAAACACATGGTAAATGTTTGTACTGGTGAACATTTACCAATACAAACATTAACCAGAACAAACATTAACCAGAACAAACATTAACCAATATGAATATTTACCAGAACAAACATTAACCAGAACAAACATTAACCAATACGAATATTTACCAGAACAAACATTAACCAGAACAAACATTAACCAATAATAATATTTACCAGAACAAACATTAACCAGAACAAACATTAACCAATACGAATATTTACCAGAACAAACATTAACCAGAACAAATATTAACCAATATGAATATTTACCAGAACAAACATTAACCAGAACAAACATTAACCAGAACAAACATTAACCAGAACAAACATTAACCAAAACAAACATTACCAGAACAAACATTACCAGAACAAACATTAACCAATACGAATATTTACCAGAACAAACAATTACCAGAACAACCATTAACCAATAGAATATTTACCAGAACAAACATTAACCAGAACAAACATTAACCATATGAATATTTACCAGAACAAACATTTACCAGAACAAACATTAACCAATACGAATATTTACCAGAACAACATTAACCATATGAAATATTTAACCAAACATGAACTATTTACCAGAACAAACATTAACCAATATGAATATTTACCAGAACAAACATTAACCAGAACAAACATTAACCAGAACAAACAATAACCAATATGAATATTTACCAGAACAAAGATTAACCAGAACAAACATTAACCAATACGAATATTAACCAGAACAAACATTAACCAATATGAATATTTACCAGAACAAACATTAACCAGAACAAACAATAACCAATATGAATATTTACCAGAACAAAGATTAACCAGAACAAACATTAACCAATACGAATATTTACCAGAACAAACATTAACCAATATGAATATTTACCAGAACAAACATTAACCAGAACAAATATTAACCAATATGAATATTTACCAGAACAAACATTAACCAGAACAAACATTAACCAATATGAATATTTACCAGAACAAACATTAACCAGAACAAACATTAACCAATATGAATATTTACCAGAACAAACATTAACCAGAACAAACATTAACCAGAACAAACATTAACCAATATGAATATTTACCAGAACAAACATTAACCAGAACAAACATTAACCACTATGAATATTTACCAGAACAAACATTAACCAGAACAAACATTAACCAATACGAATATTAACCAGAACAAACATTAACCAATACGAATATTTACCAGAACAAACATTAACCAGAACAAACATTTACCAATACGAATATTTACCAGAACAAACATTAACCAGAACAAACATTAACCAATACGAATATTTACCAGAACAAACATTAACCTACCAGAACAAACATTAACCAGAACAAACATTAACCAATATGAATATTTACCAGAACAAACATTAACCAGAACAAACATTAACCAATACGAATATTTACCAGAACAAACATTAATCAGAACAAACATTAACCAGAACAAACATTAACCAATACGAATATTTACCAGAACAAACATTAACCAATATGAATATATACCAGAACAAACATTAACCAGAACAAACATTAACCAATATGAATATTTACCAGAACAAACATTAACCAATATGAATATTTACCAGAACAAACATTAACCAATATGAATATTTACCAGAACAAACATTTACCAATATGAATATTTACCAGAACAAACATTAACCAATATGAATATTTACCAGAACAAACATTATCCAGAACAAACATTAACCAGAACAAACAATAACCAATACGAATATTTACCAGAACAAAGATTAACCAGAACATTAACCAATACGAATATTAACCAGAACATTAACCAATATGAATATTTACCAGAACAAACATTAACCAGAACAAACATTAACCAGAACAAACAATAACCAATACGAATATTTACCAGAACAAAGATTAACCAGAACAAACATTAACCAATACGAATATTAACCAGAACAAACATTAACCAATATGAATATTTACCAGAACAAACATTAACCAGAACAAACATTTACCAATATGAATATTTACCAGAACAAACATTAACCAGAACAAACATTAACCAATACGAATATTTACCAGAACAAACATTAACCAGAACAAACATTAACCAATACGAATATTTACCAGAACAAACATTAACCAGAACAAATATTAACCAATACGAATATTAACCAGAACAAACATTAACCAATATGAATATATACCAGAACAAACATTAACCAATATGAATATTTACCAGAACAAACATTAACCAGAACAAACATTAACCAATATGAATATTTACCAGAACAAACATTAACCAGAACAAACATTAACCAATACGAATATTAACCAGAAGAAACATTAACCAATATGAATATTTACCAGAACAAACATTAACCAGAACAAACATTAACCAATACGAATATTAACCAGAACAAACATTAACCAATACGAATATTAACCAGAACAAACATTAACCAATATGAATATATACCAGAACAAACATTAACCAATATGAATATTTACCAGAACAAACATTAACCAGAACAAACATTAACCAATATGAATATTTACCAGAACAAACATTAACCAGAACAAACATTAACCAATACGAATATTAACCAGAAGAAACATTAACCAGAACAAACATTAACCAATACGAATATTAACCAGAACAAACATTAACCAGAACAAACATTAACCAATACGAATATTAACCAGAAGAAACATTAACCAATATGAATATTTACCAGAACAAACATTAACCAGAACAAACATTAACCAATACGAATATTAACCAGAAGAAACATTAACCAGAACAAACATTAACCAATACGAATATTAACCAGAACAAACATTAACCAGAACAAACATTAACCAATACGAATATTAACCAGAAGAAACATTAACCAATATGAATATTTACCAGAACAAACATTAACCAGAACAAACATTAACCAATACGAATATTAACCAGAACAAACATTAACCAGAACAAACATTAACCAATACGAATATTAACCAGAACAAACATTAACCAATATGAATATATACCAGAACAAACATTAACCAATATGAATATTTACCAGAAAAAACATTAACCAGAACAAACATTAACCAATATGAATATTTACCAGAACAAACATTAACCAGAACAAACATTAACCAATACGAATATTAACCAGAACAAACATTAACCAGAACAAACATTAACCAATATGAATATTTACCAGAACAAACATTAACCAGAACAAACATTTACCAATATGAATATTTACCAGAACAAACATTAACCAATATGAATATTTACCAGAACAAACATTAACCAGAACAAACATTAACCAATACGAATATTAACCAGAAGAAACATTAACCAGAACAAACATTAACCAATACGAATATTTACCAGAACAAACTAATTGACACACAATCTCTGTTAGATTTGAAGAAGAGGGCAGTTTCACCCAGATTGCTGGTTCAGGTCCTGATGGAGGTTTTCTTCCTGGTTCCAGTCTTGATGGAGATTTTCATCCTGGTCCTGGTTCTAGTTCTGACAAAGATTTTCGTAGTTGTTCTGGTCCTGATTGAGGTTTTCTTGCTGGTCTTGGTCCTGATGGAGGTTTTCATCCTGGTCTTGGTCCTGATGGAGGTTTTCTTCCTGGTCTTGGTCCTGATGGAGGTTTTCATCCTGGTCTTGGTCCTGATGGAGGTTTTCTTCCTGGTCTTGGTCCTGATGGAGGTTTTCATCCTGGTCTTGGTCCTGATGGATGTTTTCTTCCTGGTCTTGGTCCTGATGGAGGTTTTCATCCTGGTCTTGGTCCTGGTGGAGGTTTTCATCCTGGTCTTGGTCCTGGTGGAGGTTTTCATCCTGGTCTTGGTCCTGATGGAGGTTTTCATCCTGGTCTTGGTCCTGGTGGAGGTTTTCATCCTGGTATTGGTCCTGATGGAGGTTTTCATCCTGGTCCTGAGTATAATACATTCTGTAGGTTCTTTAAACAGGACTTTTTATTAAATGCTTTATATGAGCACAGTTAACATGAATTCGTCTGAAGTGGTTTAAGCTGACTAACATGTTTATAACTGGATTACCTCCTCCCTGAGCCTCCACCTTACCATGGTGGAGGAGTTTGTGCCTCCTGAAGATCTTGGGTACTATGTTGTCGGGGGCTTTATGCTCCTGGTAGGGTCACCCATGGCAAACAGGTCTCTAGGTGAGGGACCAGACAAAGCATGGCTCAACAGACCCCTATGATGATTAAAAACCATGGATCCAGGTTTCCCTTGCCCGGATGTGAGTCACCCGGGGCCCCTCTGGAGCCAGGCCTGGAGGTGGGGCACAGAGACGAGCACCTGGTGGCCTTTGCCCACAGGGTCCGGTCGAGGTCAGCTCAAAAGGGTGACATAGGCCCCTCTTTTTGTGGGCTCACCAACTGCAGGAAAGGCCCTAGGGGGCCAGGTGCAGTGTGAGCTGGGTGGTGGCCAAAGGCGAGTACCCTGGCGGTCTGATCCCCAGCTGCAGAAGCTAGCCCTAGGGACATGGAACCTTGGAGTCCATGAATGGGGTGTTAGACAGCACTCCTTTCGGGGACTCGTCATTCTGCTGGGGACTGCTGGGTTAATGACAGCGAGAGCTGGAGGGGAGTGATTGGGAGGAACGGCCCCCTGATCTGAATACGAGTGGTGTTTTGTTGTTGGACTTCTGTGCTCGTCATGGACTGTCCATACCGAACACCTTGTTCAGACATAAGAGTGTCCACATGTGCACTTGGCACCAGGACACTCTAGGCCGCAGTTCGATGATCGACTTTGTAGTCGTGTCGTCGGACTTGTGGCCGCATGTTCTGGACACTCGGGTGAAGAGAGGGGCGGAGCTGTCAGCTGACTCACCTGGTGGTGAGTTGGCTCAGATGGTGGGGGAGGATGCCGAGGATGATGATGATGCTCGTAATCATTTAATCCATAAGTTCGAATAATATGTTTTCAAATCAAACTTTATTCACACAGTATCTTGTACAACACAGAGAAGCAGTGGAACTTTAAAGCAGCTAGTACACTTTATAGACGATTAATGAGACAATTGGACCAAAGTTTAAAACAAAAAAATATGGATCATTTAAAGGGGTCAAAATTTAAAGTAAATGTTTGCAACACAGACAAGAACAGAACCATGTAACATTAACAGTGTGTGCTCATCACTGCTGACAATTTCAGGTATTTGTTCAGCAGAATCAGCATGAAGTTAGAACTTTTCTAACTTTTCTACTAGTGTAGCAGCGATAATACCGTAAAATTTTACCAAACTGTGTTGTGACCTAGAGCAACATACGGACTTTTAACTGAAGCCTCAGTCTGGTGGAAAAATCCTCTTCATGTTGCCAACTTCAACAACAATGCTGATGCTGTGCAGATAACCTAATCCTCTCATTTTTCTTTTTATAGGACAGATGACGTAGAGCTACAGATGAAAATGTTAAACTAGAGCAGGGTTTAAAAATCTGCTTCTCTCTGTGATAATTTCTCATGTCCTGGGTGTGCAGGACACTCCTGAACATATCTTAAGACACCATAGTTGCTTCGGCCATCTTCGGCGGGGTCTGTTGGGGAGATGGGTCCACTGAGAGGGACACGAGGAGGCTGGATCGGCTGGTGAGGAGGGCCAGGCTCTGCCTCTGGAGGGGGTGGGTGAGAGGAGGATGCTGGCTGAAGCTTGTTGCATACTCCGTGAGAAGGGAGAACTTGTTTATTAAAGCTATCTGCTCAACCTCGCATCATCGGAAATGCGGAAGTGACAACTTTCTGCTTCAGCTGTTCTGCATTGCCACGCCCACCTCTAAAGTCCGACCAATCACACAACACTTCTGAGACCCACGAGAGGAAAGGTCTGCTGGGCTGATGAGTTGAGCCCGGGCCGCAAGACGTATCAATTCATTTTTTCAAGAAAAAGTTCTTGCTTCTTGTGGAGTATGTAACAGCTCTAAGCTAACATCCACCACCTCTCACCCCCTGTATGAGAGTCTGGGAGCAGCATGCAGCCAATTCAACCAGATGTTCATCCACCTTCATCCCCACTACACCTACAGCCCTTGATGAGCACAAATAACTTTCTGTGAACTGTTCTTTTGCACATTTACTGGATGATGGACCTCATATGTTTATTTATTCAATGTAAATAATGCATGTAAAAATTCACTCAGATTTTATGTTTTTTTTTCTCCAGAACCAGGTCTTTTGAGCCGCTGAGAGATTAAATGTCATTTTTTAACCAAACCCTGATGATTTCTGCTCCTCTTCTTTTGAAAATATTAGTGTTTACACCATGGTCTGGGTGAATACTCAATTCTGATTGGCTGAAGGGTGTCCATTAAAAAGTGATAATGGACACCTATGAAAGAAGTTCAGGTCAAACACTTATTGTTGTAAATTATTGAGCTGACTAAATGCTAGTGGTAACCGTGGCAACAGAAACTCAGACGCTGATTGCAGACACGCCAGATCATGTCTGTGACGGCGCATTGCTGTGAAAGCAGGTTGTTGGACTCCCTCAGTCCAGGAGAGACGAGAGTCCACAGACGTTAAACCAGCAGCGGTCAGAGTCCACATACGTTAAACCAGCAACGGTCAGAGTCCACAAACGTTAAACCAGCAGCGGTCAGAGTCCACAAACGTTAAACCAGCAGCGGTCAGAGTCCACAGACCTTAAACCAGCAGCGGTCAGAGTCCACAGACCTTAAACCAGCAGAGGTCAGAGTCCACAAACGTTAAACCAGCAGCGGTCAGAGTCCACAAACGTTAAACCGGCAGCGGTCAGAGTCCACAAACGTTAAACCAGCAGCGGTCAGAGTCCACAAACGATAAACCAGCAGCGGTCAGAGTCCACAGACGTTAAACCAGCAACGGTCAGGGTCCACAAACGTTAAACCAGATTTTATGTTTTTTTTTCTCCAGAACCAGGTCTTTTGAGCCGCTGAGAGATTAAATGTCATTTTTTAACCAAACCCTGATGATTTCTGCTCCTCTTCTTTTGAAAATATTAGTGTTTACACCATGGTCTGGGTGAATACTCAATTCTGATTGGCTGAAGGGTGTCCATTAAAAAGTGATAATGGACACCTATGAAAGAAGTTCAGGTCAAACACTTATTGTTGTAAATTATTGAGCTGACTAAATGCTAGTGGTAACCGTGGCAACAGAAACTCAGACGCTGATTGCAGACACGCCAGATCATGTCTGTGACGGCGCATTGCTGTGAAAGCAGGTTGTTGGACTCCCTCAGTCCAGGAGAGACGAGAGTCCACAGACGTTAAACCAGCAGCGGTCAGAGTCCACATACGTTAAACCAGCAGCGGTCAGAGTCCACATACGTTAAACCAGCAGCGGTCAGAGTCCACATACGTTAAACCAGCAGCGGTCAGAGTCCACAAACGTTAAACCGGCAGCGGTCAGAGTCCACAGACGTTAAACCAGCAGCGGTCAGGGTCCACAAACGTTAAACCAGCAGCGGTCAGAGTCCACAGACGTTAAACCAGCAGCGGTCAGAGTCCACAAACGTTAAACCAGCAGCGGTCAGAGTCCACAAACGTTTAACCAGCAGCGGTCAGAGTCCACAAACGTTAAACCAGCAGCGGTCAGAGTCCACAAACGTTAAACCAGCAGCGGTCAGAGTCCACAAACGTTTAACCAGCAGCGGTCAGGGTCCACAAACGTTAAACCAGCAGCGGTCAGAGTCCACAAACGTTAAACCAGCAGCGGTCAGGGTCCACAAACGTTAAACCAGCAGCGGTCAGAGTCCACAAACGTTAAACCAGCAGCGGTCAGAGTCCACAAACGTTAAACCAGCAGCGGTCAGAGTCCACATACGTTAAACCAGCAGCGGTCAGAGTCCACATACGTTAAACCAGCAGCGGTCAGAGTCCACAAACGTTAAACCGGCAGCGGTCAGAGTCCACAAACGTTAAACCAGCAGCGGTCAGAGTCCACAAACGTTAAACCAGCAGCGGTCAGGGTCCACAAACGTTAAACCAGCAGCGGTCAGAGTCCACAAACGTTAAACCAGCAGCGGTCAGAGTCCACAAACGTTAAACCAGCAGCGGTCAGGGTCCACAAACGTTAAACCAGCAGCGGTCAGAGTCCACAAACGTTAAACCAGCAGCGGTCAGAGTCCACAAACGTTAAACCAGCAGCGGTCAGGGTCCACAAACGTTAAACCAGCAGCGGTCAGAGTCCACAAACGTTTAACCAGCAGCGGTCAGGGTCCACAAACGTTAAACCAGCAGCAGTCAGAGTCCACAAACGTTAAACCAGCAGCGGTCAGAGTCCACAAACGTTAAACCAGCAGCGGTCAGAGTCCACAAACGTTAAACCAGCAGCGGTCAGGGTCCACAAACGTTAAACCAGCAGCGGTCAGAGTCCACAAACGTTTAACCAGCAGCGGTCAGGGTCCACAGACATTAAACCGGCAGCGGTCAGAGTCCACAGACGTTAAACCAGCAGCGGTCAGGGTCCACAAACGTTAAACCAGCAGCGGTCAGGGTCCACAAACGTTAAACCAGCAGCGGTCAGAGTCCACAGATGTTAAACCAGCAGCGGTCAGAGTCCACAAACGTTAAACCAGCAGCGGTCAGAGTCCACAAACGTTTAACCAGCAGCGGTCAGAGTCCACAGACGTTAAACCAGCAGCGGTCAGAGTCCACAAACGTTTAACCAGCAGCGGTCAGAGTCCACAGACGTTAAACCAGCAGCGGTCAGAGTCCACAAACATTTAACCAGCAGCGGTCAGAGTCCACAGACGTTAAACCAGCAGCAGTCAGAGTCCACAAACGTTAAACCAGCAACGGTCAGAGTCCACAAACGTTAAACCAGCAACGGTCAGAGTCCACAAACGTTAAACCAGCAGCGGTCAGAGTCCACAAACGTTAAACCAGCAGCGGTCAGAGTCCACAGACCTTAAACCAGCAGCGGTCAGAGTCCACAGACCTTAAACCAGCAGAGGTCAGAGTCCACAAACGTTAAACCAGCAGCGGTCAGAGTCCACAAACGTTAAACCGGCAGCGGTCAGAGTCCACAAACGTTAAACCAGCAGTGGTCAGAGTCCACAAACGATGAACCAGCAGCGGTCAGAGTCCACAGACGTTAAACCAGCAACGGTCAGGGTCCACAAACGTTAAACCAGATTTTATGTTTTTTTTTCTCCAGAACCAGGTCTTTTGAGCCGCTGAGAGATTAAATGTCATTTTTTAACCAAACCCTGATGATTTCTGCTCCTCTTCTTTTGAAAATATTAGTGTTTACACCATGGTCTGGGTGAATACTCAATTCTGATTGGCTGAAGGGTGTCCATTAAAAAGTGATAATGGACACCTATGAAAGAAGTTCAGGTCAAACACTTATTGTTGTAAATTATTGAGCTGACTAAATGCTAGTGGTAACCGTGGCAACAGAAACTCAGACGCTGATTGCAGACACGCCAGATCATGTCTGTGACGGCGCATTGCTGTGAAAGCAGGTTGTTGGACTCCCTCAGTCCAGGAGAGACGAGAGTCCACAGACGTTAAACCAGCAGCGGTCAGAGTCCACATACGTTAAACCAGCAGCGGTCAGAGTCCACATACGTTAAACCAGCAGCGGTCAGAGTCCACAAACGTTAAACCGGCAGCGGTCAGAGTCCACAGACGTTAAACCAGCAGCGGTCAGGGTCCACAAACGTTAAACCAGCAGCGGTCAGAGTCCACAGACGTTAAACCAGCAGCGGTCAGAGTCCACAGACGTTAAACCAGCAGCGGTCAGAGTCCACAAACATTAAACCAGCAGCGGTCAGAGTCCACAAACGTTAAACCAGCAGCGGTTAGAGTCCACAAACGTTTAACCAGCAGCGGTCAGAGTCCACAAACGTTAAACCAGCAGCAGTCAGAGTCCACAAACGTTTAACCAGCAGCGGTTAGAGTCCACAAACGTTTAACCAGCAGCGGTCAGAGTCCACAAACGTTAAACCAGCAGCAGTCAGAGTCCACAAACGTTTAACCAGCAGCGGTCAGGGTCCACAAACGTTAAACCAGCAGCGGTCAGAGTCCACAAACATTTAACCAGCAGCGGTCAGAGTCCACAGACGTTAAACCAGCAGCAGTCAGAGTCCACAAACGTTAAACCAGCAACGGTCAGAGTCCACAAACGTTAAACCAGCAACGGTCAGAGTCCACAAACGTTAAACCAGCAGCGGTCAGAGTCCACAAACGTTAAACCAGCAGCGGTCAGGGTCCACAAACGTTAAACCAGCAGCGGTCAGAGTCCACAAACGTTAAACCAGCAGCGGTCAGAGTCCACAAACGTTAAACCAGCAGCGGTCAGAGTCCACATACGTTAAACCAGCAGCGGTCAGAGTCCACATACGTTAAACCGGCAGCGGTCAGAGTCCACAAACGTTAAACCGGCAGCGGTCAGAGTCCACAAACGTTAAACCAGCAGCGGTCAGAGTCCACAAACGTTAAACCAGCAGCGGTCAGGGTCCACAAACGTTAAACCAGCAGCGGTCAGAGTCCACAAACGTTAAACCAGCAGCGGTCAGAGTCCACAAACGTTAAACCAGCAGCGGTCAGGGTCCACAAACGTTAAACCAGCAGCGGTCAGAGTCCACAAACGTTAAACCAGCAGCGGTCAGAGTCCACAAACGTTAAACCAGCAGCGGTCAGGGTCCACAAACGTTAAACCAGCAGCGGTCAGAGTCCACAAACGTTTAACCAGCAGCGGTCAGGGTCCACAAACGTTAAACCAGCAGCAGTCAGAGTCCACAAACGTTAAACCAGCAGCGGTCAGAGTCCACAAACGTTAAACCAGCAGCGGTCAGAGTCCACAAACGTTAAACCAGCAGCGGTCAGGGTCCACAAACGTTAAACCAGCAGCGGTCAGAGTCCACAAACGTTTAACCAGCAGCGGTCAGGGTCCACAGACATTAAACCGGCAGCGGTCAGAGTCCACAGACGTTAAACCAGCAGCGGTCAGGGTCCACAAACGTTAAACCAGCAGCGGTCAGGGTCCACAAACGTTAAACCAGCAGCGGTCAGAGTCCACAGATGTTAAACCAGCAGCGGTCAGAGTCCACAAACGTTTAACCAGCAGCGGTCAGAGTCCACAGACGTTAAACCAGCAGCGGTCAGAGTCCACAAACATTTAACCAGCAGCGGTGAGAGTCCACAGACGTTAAACCAGCAGCAGTCAGAGTCCACAAACGTTAAACCAGCAACGGTCAGAGTCCACAAACGTTAAACCAGCAACGGTCAGAGTCCACAAACGTTAAACCAGCAGCGGTCAGAGTCCACAAACGTTAAACCAGCAGCGGTCAGAGTCCACAGACCTTAAACCAGCAGCGGTCAGAGTCCACAGACCTTAAACCAGCAGAGGTCAGAGTCCACAAACGTTAAACCAGCAGCGGTCAGAGTCCACAAACGTTAAACCGGCAGCGGTCAGAGTCCACAGACGTTAAACCAGCAGCGGTCAGGGTCCACAGACGTTAAACCAGCAGCGGTCAGGGTCCACAAACGTTAAACCAGCAGCGGTCAGGGTCCACAAACGTTAAACCAGCAGCGGTCAGAGTCCACAGATGTTAAACCAGCAGCGGTCAGAGTCCACAAACGTTAAACCAGCAGCGGTCAGAGTCCACAAACGTTTAACCAGCAGCGGTCAGAGTCCACAGACGTTAAACCAGCAGCGGTCAGAGTCCACAAACGTTTAACCAGCAGCGGTCAGAGTCCACAGACGTTAAACCAGCAGCAGTCAGAGTCCACAAACGTTAAACCAGCAACGGTCAGAGTCCACAAACGTTAAACCAGCAACGGTCAGAGTCCACAAACGTTAAACCAGCAGCGGTCAGAGTCCACAAACGTTAAACCAGCAGCGGTCAGAGTCCACAGACCTTAAACCAGCAGCGGTCAGAGTCCACAGACCTTAAACCAGCAGAGGTCAGAGTCCACAAACGTTAAACCAGCAGCGGTCAGAGTCCACAAACGTTAAACCGGCAGCGGTCAGAGTCCACAAACGTTAAACCAGCAGCGGTCAGAGTCCACAAACGATAAACCAGCAGCGGTCAGAGTCCACAGACGTCAAACCAGCAACGGTCAGGGTCCACAAACGTTAAACCAGATTTTATGTTTTTTTTTCTCCAGAACCAGGTCTTTTGAGCCGCTGAGAGATTAAATGTCATTTTTTAACCAAACCCTGATGATTTCTGCTCCTCTTCTTTTGAAAATATTAGTGTTTACACCATGGTCTGGGTGAATACTCAATTCTGATTGGCTGAAGGGTGTCCATTAAAAAGTGATAATGGACACCTATGAAAGAAGTTCAGGTCAAACACTTATTGTTGTAAATTATTGAGCTGACTAAATGCTAGTGGTAACCGTGGCAACAGAAACTCAGACGCTGATTGCAGACACGCCAGATCATGTCTGTGACGGCGCATTGCTGTGAAAGCAGGTTGTTGGACTCCCTCAGTCCAGGAGAGACGAGAGTCCACAGACGTTAAACCAGCAGCGGTCAGAGTCCACATACGTTAAACCAGCAGCGGTCAGAGTCCACATACGTTAAACCAGCAGCGGTCAGAGTCCACATACGTTAAACCAGCAGCGGTCAGAGTCCACAAACGTTAAACCG
This sequence comes from Melanotaenia boesemani, assembly GCF_017639745.1. Lineage (NCBI taxonomy): Eukaryota > Metazoa > Chordata > Actinopteri > Atheriniformes > Melanotaeniidae > Melanotaenia > Melanotaenia boesemani. The sequence continues at coordinate 36,966,004 of NC_055689.1, read as the reverse complement.
GCAGCGGTCAGAGTCCACAGACGTTAAACCAGCAGCGGTCAGGGTCCACAAACGTTAAACCAGCAGCGGTCAGAGTCCACAGACGTTAAACCAGCAGCGGTCAGAGTCCACAAACGTTTAACCAGCAGCGGTTAGAGTCCACAAACGTTTAACCAGCAGCGGTCAGAGTCCACAAACGTTAAACCAGCAGCGGTCAGAGTCCACAAAAGTTTAACCAGCAGCGGTCAGGGTCCACAAACGTTAAACCAGCAGCGGTCAGAGTCCACAAACGTTAAACCAGCAGCGGTCAGGGTCCACAAACGTTAAACCAGCAGCGGTCAGAGTCCACAAACGTTAAACCAGCAGCGGTCAGAGTCCACAAACGTTAAACCAGCAGCGGTCAGGGTCCACAAACGTTAAACCAGCAGCGGTCAGAGTCCACAAACGTTTAACCAGCAGCGGTCAGGGTCCACAAACGTTAAACCAGCAGCAGTCAGAGTCCACAAACGTTAAACCAGCAGCGGTCAGAGTCCACAAACGTTAAACCAGCAGCGGTCAGAGTCCACAAACGTTAAACCAGCAGCGGTCAGGGTCCACAAACGTTAAACCAGCAGCGGTCAGAGTCCACAAACGTTTAACCAGCAGCGGTCAGGGTCCACAGACATTAAACCGGCAGCGGTCAGAGTCCACAGACGTTAAACCAGCAGCGGTCAGGGTCCACAGACGTTAAACCAGCAGCGGTCAGGGTCCACAAACGTTAAACCAGCAGCGGTCAGAGTCCACAGATGTTAAACCAGCAGCGGTCAGAGTCCACAAACGTTAAACCAGCAGCGGTCAGAGTCCACAAACGTTTAACCAGCAGCGGTCAGAGTCCACAGACGTTAAACCAGCAGCGGTCAGAGTCCACAAACGTTTAACCAGCAGCGGTCAGAGTCCACAGACGTTAAACCAGCAGCGGTCAGAGTCCACAAACGTTTAACCAGCAGCGGTCAGAGTCCACAGACGTTAAACCAGCAGCAGTCAGAGTCCACAAACGTTAAACCAGCAACGGTCAGAGTCCACAAACGTTAAACCAGCAGCGGTCAGAGTCCACAAACGTTAAACCAGCAGCGGTCAGAGTCCACAGACCTTAAACCAGCAGCGGTCAGAGTCCACAGACCTTAAACCAGCAGAGGTCAGAGTCCACAAACGTTAAACCAGCAGCGGTCAGAGTCCACAAACGTTAAACCGGCAGCGGTCAGAGTCCACAAACGTTAAACCAGCAGCGGTCAGAGTCCACAAACGATAAACCGGCAGCGGTCAGAGTCCACAGACGTTAAACCAGCAACGGTCAGGGTCCACAAACGTTAAACCAGCAGCGGTCAGAGTCCACAGATGTTAAACCAGCAGCGGTCAGAGTCCACAAACGTTAAACCAGCAGCGGTCAGAGTCCACAAACGTTTAACCAGCAGCGGTCAGAGTCCACAGACGTTAAACCAGCAGCGGTCAGAGTCCACAAACGTTTAACCAGCAGCGGTCAGAGTCCACAGACGTTAAACAAGCAGCGGTCAGAGTCCACAAACATTTAACCAGCAGCGGTCAGAGTCCACAGACGTTAAACCAGCAGCAGTCAGAGTCCACAAACGTTAAACCAGCAACGGTCAGAGTCCACAAACGTTAAACCAGCAGCGGTCAGAGTCCACAAACGTTAAACCAGCAGCGGTCAGAGTCCACAGACCTTAAACCAGCAGCGGTCAGAGTCCACAGACCTTAAACCAGCAGAGGTCAGAGTCCACAAACGTTTAACCAGCAGCGGTCAGAGTCCACAAACGTTTAACCAGCAGCGGTCAGGGTCCACAGACATTAAACCGGCAGCGGTCAGAGTCCACAGACGTTAAACCAGCAGCGGTCAGGGTCCACAAACGTTAAACCAGCAGCGGTCAGAGTCCACAAACGTTAAACCAGCAGCGGTCAGAGTCCACAGATGTTAAACCAGCAGCGGTCAGAGTCCACAAATGTTAAACCAGCAGCGGTCAGAGTCCACAAACGTTTAACCAGCAGCGGTCAGAGTCCACAAACGTTAAACCAGCAGCGGTCAGAGTCCACAGACGTTAAACCAGCAGCGGTCAGAGTCCACAAACGTTTAACCAGCAGCGGTCAGAGTCCACAGACGTTAAACCAGCAGCGGTCAGAGTCCACATACGTTAAACCAGCAGCGGTCAGAGTCCACAAACGTTAAACCGGCAGCGGTCAGAGTCCACAAACGTTAAACCAGCAGCGGTCAGAGTCCACAGACCTTAAACCAGCAGAGGTCAGAGTCCACAAACGTTAAACCAGCAGCGGTCAGAGTCCACAAACGTTAAACCGGCAGCGGTCAGAGTCCACAAACGTTAAACCAGCAGCGGTCAGAGTCCACAAACGATAAACCAGCAGCGGTCAGAGTCCACAGACGTTAAACCAGCAACGGTCAGGGTCCACAAACGTTAAACCAGATTTTATGTTTTTTTTTCTCCAGAACCAGGTCTTTTGAGCCGCTGAGAGATTAAATGTCATTTTTTAACCAAACCCTGATGATTTCTGCTCCTCTTCTTTTGAAAATATTAGTGTTTACACCATGGTCTGGGTGAATACTCAATTCTGATTGGCTGAAGGGTGTCCATTAAAAAGTGATAATGGACACCTATGAAAGAAGTTCAGGTCAAACACTTATTGTTGTAAATTATTGAGCTGACTAAATGCTAGTGGTAACCGTGGCAACAGAAACTCAGACGCTGATTGCAGACACGCCAGATCATGTCTGTGACGGCGCATTGCTGTGAAAGCAGGTTGTTGGACTCCCTCAGTCCAGGAGAGACGAGAGTCCACAGACGTTAAACCAGCAGCGGTCAGAGTCCACATACGTTAAACCAGCAGCGGTCAGAGTCCACATACGTTAAACCAGCAGCGGTCAGAGTCCACATACGTTAAACCAGCAGCGGTCAGAGTCCACAAACGTTAAACCAGCAGCGGTCAGAGTCCACAGACGTTAAACCAGCAGCGGTCAGGGTCCACAAACGTTAAACCAGCAGCGGTCAGAGTCCACAGACGTTAAACCAGCAGCGGTCAGAGTCCACAAACATTAGACCAGCAGCGGTCAGAGTCCACAAACGTTAAACCAGCAGCGGTTAGAGTCCACAAACGTTTAACCAGCAGCGGTCAGAGTCCACAAACGTTAAACCAGCAGCAGTCAGAGTCCACAAACGTTTAACCAGCAGCGGTTAGAGTCCACAAACGTTTAACCAGCAGCGGTCAGAGTCCACAAACGTTAAACCAGCAGCAGTCAGAGTCCACAAAAGTTTAACCAGCAGCGGTCAGGGTCCACAAACGTTAAACCAGCAGCGGTCAGAGTCCACAAACGTTAAACCAGCAGCGGTCAGGGTCCACAAACGTTAAACCAGCAGCGGTCAGAGTCCACAAACGTTAAACCAGCAGCGGTCAGAGTCCACAAACGTTAAACCAGCAGCGGTCAGGGTCCACAAACGTTAAACCAGCAGCGGTCAGAGTCCACAAACGTTTAACCAGCAGCGGTCAGGGTCCACAAACGTTAAACCAGCAGCAGTCAGAGTCCACAAACGTTAAACCAGCAGAGGTCAGAGTCCACAAACGTTAAACCAGCAGCGGTCAGAGTCCACAAACGTTAAACCAGCAGCGGTCAGGGTCCACAAACGTTAAACCAGCAGCGGTCAGAGTCCACAAACGTTTAACCAGCAGCGGTCAGGGTCCACAGACATTAAACCGGCAGCGGTCAGAGTCCACAGACGTTAAACCAGCAGCGGTCAGGGTCCACAGACGTTAAACCAGCAGCGGTCAGGGTCCACAAACGTTAAACCAGCAGCGGTCAGGGTCCACAAACGTTAAACCAGCAGCGGTCAGAGTCCACAGATGTTAAACCAGCAGCGGTCAGAGTCCACAAACGTTAAACCAGCAGCGGTCAGAGTCCACAAACGTTTAACCAGCAGCGGTCAGAGTCCACAGACGTTAAACCAGCAGCGGTCAGAGTCCACAAACGTTTAACCAGCAGCGGTCAGAGTCCACAGACGTTAAACCAGCAGCGGTCAGAGTCCACAAACATTTAACCAGCAGCGGTCAGAGTCCACAGACGTTAAACCAGCAGCAGTCAGAGTCCACAAACGTTAAACCAGCAACGGTCAGAGTCCACAAACGTTAAACCAGCAGCGGTCAGAGTCCACAAACGTTAAACCAGCAGCGGTCAGAGTCCACAGACCTTAAACCAGCAGCGGTCAGAGTCCACAGACCTTAAACCAGCAGAGGTCAGAGTCCACAAACGTTAAACCAGCAGCGGTCAGAGTCCACAAACGTTAAACCGGCAGCGGTCAGAGTCCACAAACGTTAAACCAGCAGCGGTCAGAGTCCACAAACGATAAACCGGCAGCGGTCAGAGTCCACAGACGTTAAACCAGCAACGGTCAGGGTCCACAAACGTTAAACCAGATTTTATGTTTTTTTTTCTCCAGAACCAGGTCTTTTGAGCCGCTGAGAGATTAAATGTCATTTTTTAACCAAACCCTGATGATTTCTGCTCCTCTTCTTTTGAAAATATTAGTGTTTACACCATGGTCTGGGTGAATACTCAATTCTGATTGGCTGAAGGGTGTCCATTAAAAAGTGATAATGGACACCTATGAAAGAAGTTCAGGTCAAACACTTATTGTTGTAAATTATTGAGCTGACTAAATGCTAGTGGTAACCGTGGCAACAGAAACTCAGACGCTGATTGCAGACACGCCAGATCATGTCTGTGACGGCGCATTGCTGTGAAAGCAGGTTGTTGGACTCCCTCAGTCCAGGAGAGACGAGAGTCCACAGACGTTAAACCAGCAGCGGTCAGAGTCCACATACGTTAAACCAGCAGCGGTCAGAGTCCACATACGTTAAACCAGCAGCGGTCAGAGTCCACAAACGTTAAACCAGCAGCGGTCAGAGTCCACATACGTTAAACCAGCAGCGGTCAGAGTCCACATACGTTAAACCGGCAGCGGTCAGAGTCCACAAACGTTAAACCGGCAGCGGTCAGAGTCCACAGACGTTAAACCAGCAGCGGTCAGGGTCCACAAACGTTAAACCAGCAGCGGTCAGAGTCCACAGACGTTAAACCAGCAGCGGTCAGAGTCCACAAACATTAAACCAGCAGCGGTCAGAGTCCACAAACGTTAAACCAGCAGCGGTTAGAGTCCACAAACGTTTAACCAGCAGCGGTCAGAGTCCACAAAAGTTAAACCAGCAGCAGTCAGAGTCCACAAACGTTTAACCAGCAGCGGTTAGAGTCCACAAACGTTTAACCAGCAGCGGTCAGAGTCCACAAACGTTAAACCAGCAGCAGTCAGAGTCCACAAACGTTTAACCAGCAGCGGTCAGGGTCCACAAACGTTAAACCAGCAGCGGTCAGAGTCCACAAACGTTAAACCAGCAGCGGTCAGGGTCCACAAACGTTAAACCAGCAGCGGTCAGAGTCCACAAACGTTTAACCAGCAGCGGTCAGGGTCCACAAACGTTAAACCAGCAGCGGTCAGAGTCCACAAACGTTAAACCAGCAGCGGTCAGGGTCCACAAACGTTAAACCAGCAGCGGTCAGAGTCCACAAACGTTTAACCAGCAGCGGTCAGGGTCCACAAACGTTAAACCAGCAGCGGTCAGAGTCCACAAACGTTAAACCAGCAGCGGTCAGAGTCCACAAACGTTAAACCAGCAGCGGTCAGAGTCCACAAACGTTAAACCAGCAGCGGTCAGGGTCCACAAACGTTAAACCAGCAGCGGTCAGAGTCCACAAACGTTTAACCAGCAGCGGTCAGGGTCCACAGACATTAAACCGGCAGCGGTCAGAGTCCACAAACGTTTAACCAGCAGCGGTCAGAGTCCACAGACGTTAAACCAGCAGCAGTCAGAGTCCACAAACGTTAAACCAGCAACGGTCAGGGTCCACAAACGTTAAACCAGCAGCGGTCAGAGTCCACAAACGTTAAACCAGCAGCGGTCAGAGTCCACAAACGTTAAACCAGCAGCGGTCAGAGTCCACAGACGTTAAACCAGCAGCGGTCAGAGTCCACAGACGTTAAACCAGCAGCGGTCAGGGTCCACAAACGTTAAACCAGCAGCGGTCAGAGTCCACAAACGTTAAACCAGCAGCGGTCAGAGTCCACAAACGTTAAACCAGCAGCGGTCAGGGTCCACAAACGTTAAACCAGCAGCGGGCAGAGTCCACAGACGTTAAACCAGCAGCGGTCAGAGTCCACAAACGTTTAACCAGCAGCGGTCAGAGTCCACAGACGTTAAACCAGCAGCGGTCAGAGTCCACAAACGTTAAACCAGCAGCGGTCAGAGTCCACAAACGTTAAACCAGCACCGGTCAGAGTCCACAAACGTTAAACCAGCAGCGGTCAGAGTCCACAAACGTTTAACTAGCAGCGGTCAGAGTCCACAAACGTTTAACTAGCAGCGGTCAGAGTCCACAGACGTTAAACCAGCAGCGGTGAGAGTCCACAGACCTTAAACCAGCGGAGGTCAGAGTCCACAAACGTTAAACCAGCAGCGGTCAGAGTCCACAAACGTAAAACCAGCAGCGGTCAGAGTCCACAGACCTTAAACCAGCAGCGGTCAGAGTCCACAGACCTTAAACCAGCAGAGGTCAGAGTCCACAAACGTTAAACCAGCAGCGGTCAGAGTCCACAAACGTTAAACCGGCAGCGGTCAGAGTCTACAAACATTAAACCGGCAGCGGTCAGAGTCCACAGACGTTAAACCAGCAGCGGTCAGGGTCCACAAACGTTTAACCAGCAGCGGTCAGAGTCCACAAACATTAAACCAGCAGCGGTCAGAGTCAACAAACGTTAAACCAGCAGCGGTCAGAGTCCACAGACGTTAAACCAGCAGCGGTCAGAGTCCACAAACGTTAAACCAGCAGCGGTCAGGGTCCACAAACGTTAAACCAGCAGCGGTCAGAGTCCACAAACGTTAAACCAGCAGCGGTCAGAGTCCACAAACGATAAACCAGCAGCGGTCAGAGTCCACAGGCGTTAAACCAGCATGGGTTAGAGTTGACAAACGTTAAACCAGCTGCGGTCAGAGTCCACAAACGTTAAACCAGTAGCGGTCAGAGTCCACAAACGTTAAACCAGTAGCGGTCAGAGTCCACATACGTTAAACCAGCAGCGGTCAGGGTCTACAGACGTTAAACTAGTAGCGGTCAGAGTCCACATACGTTAAACCAGCAGCGGTCAGGGTCCACAGACGTTAAACCAGCAGCGGTCAGAGTCCACAGACGTTAAACCAGCAGCGGTCAGAGTCCACAAACGTTAAACCAGCAGCGGTCAGAGTCCAGAAACGTTAAACCAGCAGCGGTCAGAGTCCACAAACGTTAAACCAGCAGAGTCCACAAACGTTAAACCAGCAGCGGTCAGAGTCCACAAACGTTAAACCAGTAGCGGCCAGAGTCCACAAACGTTAAACCAGTAGCGGTCAGAGTCCACAGACGTTAAACCAGTAGCGGTCAGAGTCCACATACGTTAAACCAGAAGCGGTCAGGGTCCACAGACGTTAAACCAGCAGCGGTCAGAGTCCACAAACGTTAAACCAGCAGCGGTCAGAGTCCACAAACGTTAAACCAGTAGCGGTCAGAGTCCACAAACGTTAAACCAGCAGCGGTCAGAGTCCACAAACGTTAAACCAGCAGCGGTCAGAGTCCACAAACGTTAAACCAGCAGCGGTCAGAGTCCACAAACGTTAAATCTCCGTCCTTCAAACGCCACTATGGACATGCCAGTATCTTTATGATGTCGCGATAGACGACAATGTTACATTTATTTTTAAAGAAGTTGTCGTCTGCCTTTTTGTCTTGATTACTTACATACTTGATCCAGAGTGATAACATTATAAAAACGATTTAGGATAAACTTACTTGCTTGACACACATGTAATGATCAGAGTGAATGGTGGATAATTTTTCTATAATAAAAACGATGTAGGAAACGATATGTGGACTTTGACTGAAACAAAATGTTGCATCATCCTCTGGACACACACCAGCTGTAAGAGCTGCAGGTTCTGTGTGAGAGCAGGTTACCTTGGCAACGCGCCACAACGAAATAGTCCTCTTCTTGTGAAAAACGTACTACTTTAATGGTGCAAAACAACATAAACGTATTAATAATTGATTTAACATTTATTTCTTTCGTAAGTGACCATGGTATGAGCGGGATGACGCCCTTCGAGGTGTCCGTTATCGTAAATGAATGGACTTTGTGGCGGCGTTATGTTGTTAGTTGTTTCCCATTCAGATAAACCTGTTTGACTAATAAAAGGACTGACTTGCCTCAAGCGGAGGCCCAACATTAACCTGAAACGTTTGGTGGCATAAGCCATGCTGAAGGTCACAGAGAGGAGAGCCTGGCCTCAGAGTTCGTCTGTGAATGAGTTCTCATGTGGCACACCAAGTTATGAGAGCGACTGAAACATTTCCCGCATGTTTTACATGGATATGGCTTCTCTCCCGTGTGGGTCCTCATGTGACTCACCAAGGTGGTGTTGTGACTGAAACACTTCCCACATGTTAAACATGAATACGGCTTCTCTCCCGTGTGAATTCTCATGTGAGAAACCAAACTACTGTCTAGAGTGAAGCTTTTTCCACATGCCGTACAGGTGTATGGCTTCTCACCTGTGTGTGTTCTCGTGTGCTTCATCAGATGAGCCTTTTGACAGAAACACTTCCCACATGTTTTACATGAATACGGCTTCTCTCCCGTGTGGGTTCGCATGTGGCGTGTCAAATTAACAAATACATAGAAACTTTTCCCACATATCTTACAAGGAAATGGCTTCTCATCTCTGTGGATCCTCTGGTGGCACAGCAGCTGGCTGCTCTGGCTGAAACTTTTCCCACATGTTTCACATGAATGCGGCTTCTCACTCGTGTGCGTTCGCATGTGGTCTAATAACTGGCTGTTACGACTGAAACATTTGCCACATGTTTCACATGAAAACGGCTTCTCGCCGGTGTGGGTTCGCATGTGGCGCACCAAAGTGCTGTTGTGACTGAAACTTTTCCCACATGTTTTACATGAATACGGCTTCTCTCCCGTGTGTGTCCGCATGTGACTCAACAGATGAGTGTTTTGACTGAAACACTTGCCACATGTTTCACATGAAAACGGCTTCTCGCCGGTGTGGGTTCTCATGTGGACAGTTAACTTACTTCTCTCTTTAAATCCTTTCCCACAGCTTACGCAGCAGTTTTGTTTCTTATCTGTGTCGACTGTTTTACATCTTTCCAGGAATGTTGGACTTGAGTCTCGGAGCTCGCTTCCCTCCATCAGTGAATGTTTGTCTACTGGAGAGACGTAAGAGGGAACGTGGTCTCTGCTCGGCTCTGGGTCTGGGCGATACATTTCCTCAGGAGTAGGAGTAAGTAAGTAGCTATCAGTCTCATCCTTCAGCTGCTCCTCTTCCTCTTTAATGTGTGCAGGCTCTGGTTGCTCCTGGTCCAGATCTGACTTCATCTTCTGGTTGCACAGCTGCTGGTCATCTTGAACGTCCATCTTGCAGCCATATTGATGTGGGACATCTGGAGGATGAAGATACACAAGAAAAAAGTGGAAGGAAGTAGAATTTAGTTTTTACAGGAGCTGCCAGAATAAGGACTGAATATGATGTAATATCTAATAGATTAGGTCCACATTCATTAGTTAACACATCAGCAACAACGGCGGCATCGTCCTCTGCTGCAGGTAAACACAACATCACCCTGCAGCGCTGCAGACCGACTCAGAGCTCCTCCTGAGCCGAGTTAAACTGTGCAGCATAAAGCCAACCTAACTCTGTTTTTATTGGTCACACAGCGTCAGACTAGTCCGTCACATTTAGGGATTTATTCTGGAGCCGGTCTGAAAATTTGACATCTCCGTACAACAGTGAAACTTGGACACATGTTTCTTCCTTTTACTTTTAGTAGTTTTGCCGTTGACTTCGGGAAGCAGTAAGGACCTGAGGGTGGAAGCGTCATGTGAGGACAGAAATAATCAAGCTTTGTCCTCCGCTTGTGAACAGCCTGTTATCTCTGTGTTACCTAAAGCCAGTGTCACATCTAAAGCTCCTTTAACCCAAACCAGCTGCAGCTGGTCACACTTGGGATTTAGTCCGTGTGTGTGAAGCATTTTGTTCCTCGTGTGGTGCTCAAACAAAATATTATTTCTAATGACTCGTTTCAGATGGTTTTAATGTGCAGTTATCACGTCTCAGCGCCGTCATGCTAAATCTCCGATTTTTTAAACCAAATCCGATTTCCGATTTTAAAACTAAGCAGTGAGAAAAGGTCAAGAAATGTTAGAACCAAATCTACTGGATCTCAGCTTCGTCTGCCTCTGGGCCAGTGGACGTCTGAAATAACCCCTCCTGGACATCCATACCCATGATGACCCCCCTACCCAAAGTGTGATCCAGACCCAAACCCACCGGTCACCGCAAGGCTGCCGCTGCCCCATCAGTGTTTGGAACTTTATGGATGACATGGTGGTCCCATGGACGCTTCGCCTCCATCACCAACGTCTTCGTTGGAGGCCTTTCTCTCCGTAGTGGTGCGCTTCTTCCTGAAAAAGTGCCGTTTCCATTTATGGGAATGCTGTGCAGGTAAATCAGATGAAGGTGTCTCTGTGTAAAAACTCTAAATGCAAGTGTAACCATATTTAAACTACCAAAGGCGACAGTAACTACTTTTATTTTTCTCCCTGTCAGCCCGGCGCTACAGTGAAAACTCGCCCACCAAGGCAGGCTGAAGGGAAACCTACGACAGGCTTCACCGGCCGGAAGCAGGACGGGGACATGCAGCCACGCTGGAAGAAGATCCGACATGCTGCACACCTTCAGGGAACCAAACTTTCTGTAGCGACTACCTGGGCCCATTGTTTTAGTCGCTCTGGGCGCGAGGATCCTGGTCAGAAGATAGAACCAAGGTGCAGACTGAAATGTAAGTCTGGGGTGTGTTCCCATTTCCTGAACGCATGAAAACATGAAGTCCTGAGTGTTTCCACCACAGCGTTTTTGGCTGGGAATCTGGAAAACACTGGATTGTTCTGGTGTTTCAGAAATGCATGTAGATGTGTCAGATCAGATTATTACAGTAATCTGATTACTCCCAGATAACTGATGAAATAACTATCATTTTCCTCTGAGTGTAAAACTAAATGTACCGTAGAGCTCTGATCAGGATCCTCCATGAGTCCATGTGTTAGTTCATTCAGACCATCCCAGTGTTTCATACCTGTTCTGATTAACTTTATCTGTGGTTTCCAGGTGATATCCAGCAGTCTGCGCTGACGATCGATCTCTTCTTCGTACTGGACGATGGTTTTTTCAAACTCTGTGAATATTTCTTCAGCAGCAGCAGTTAGTCGCTCGCTGATAAACTCTCTCAGATGCTGAACTGAAGACATTGTTGCTGAAACACTGAAATATTCAGCTGAGAGACGACAACACAACCGTCTTCCTGCTCCGTCCTCACACGAGGAAAGCTAACGATGCTGCCATGGATGTATTATGGAACTGGATAACGGACTGAAAATGGCGGCCCATTCATTTCTATGGAAGTTGCTCACCCAGCGCATACGCCGAAAAAGTTCTCAGGCTTCCGCATATTGGGCCCATAGAGCATGCGCAGTAGTGTCACCTCCCATCATGCTTCACGTCACTGTGAACGAGCAATGCGCAGCCCAGTGACCTGATCCAGCGACGCGCGGTCACGACATTAATCTGACTGTGACTGTAAAGTGACTGAGGTCAAGTTGCTTGGGGTGACAGTGGACAGCATGTTAACTTGGGACAGTCAAATAAAGGAAATATTAAAGAAAATGGGTAGGAGTATGGCTTTAGTTAAGTACTGTAGAAAATGTGTACCAAACCAAATCAGGAAAACATTAGTTGAATCAATAGTTCTGTCACATATAGACTATTGTTCAATCATTTGGTCTAATACAACAGATACTAATCTAAATAAACTGCAGATAGCGCAAAATAAAGCAGCTCGACTTGTCTTAAGCTGCTCATTTAGAACAAATATTAGTGAGATGCATGGCCGGTTAGCCTGGCTGCATGTGAGGGGCAGGATAAAATATTCCTTAATCATGTTCCTTAGAAATATAATTATAAGGAAAACACCTGAAATATTGTATAGAAAGTTGACATTTTTCAAGGATGTGCATGAATATTCTACACGACAGATTGGTGAGAATCGTTTTTTTGTTGCCGATTTGTCGTACCAGCCAGGGTCAGAGAATGGTTCGCTATAGGGCCATGGTGGCATGGAACTCACTACCACAGTTTCTGATTTCTAATATGTATACAACTAGTTTTTATAAAACAGTGCGATTGTTTTTATTTACTTTAGAATGAATATCATTTTATACTATGAACTATGACTGAACTTGTTAGATGGTGCCATTTGTGTAGGGCTTATTTGAGAATTACTATAATGACCTTAGTAAAATGAATGGAGATATCATAAATTTGAAATTATTTTGGTTTATTTGTGTTTTCATGTAGAGCTTTTATGTATATTTTATTAGTTTTTGTGGATGATATTTTGTAATTATGGTTCTGTATGTATTGATTTTGGGAATTATGTTTGTTATAATTTTTGTTAGGGAGAATGTTGTATGTACATTGTTAAATGTTTTTGCATTTATAGCCTGCTGATGTAGACCCCAGGAAGAATAGCTGTTGCTATGTCAGTAGCTAATGGTGGATCTAAATAAAATAAACAAATAAAAATAAACAAATAAATAATCTGCAGTATGAGAGCTGTACAAACTCAGATGATGATTTTCTACGGCACACGATCGGACCTCGATGTAAAGTAATGATATAATATACGTGGAAAAAGTTGTGTAGTAATTGTTAAAATGATGGTTTGTTTTAATCTGATGAATTTCTATATGGGATTCGTAATAGCCCAATATAAGTCAGTCTATATTGTATATTTGTATAATCCCGTGTCAAATTTTCACGATGACTTACAATTCCTACCTTTATTCATGAATAATTTCAGGCACGTCTTTTGTAATAAATGTTAGAAGTCCTTGTTAATGCATTATTTCATTGTGCTACCCATGCATATTCTCTTTATTTTTCTGCTATTCCCTGGATGACACCAAGATTATCAATTGCGTCAATTGCGATCACCTGGAGCTTTTCTTTTCCTCTGTCAGAGCACGTGGTGGATTCAACAACAATCCCACGTCCAAGCAGTTCACAGCTGCCTACAAACGTCTTCTGGTGAAGCATCAGGTCAAGACTGGAACAGGAAATTGTCTGCTTATGGATGATACTCACATCTTGGGGGCAACACCTGCGTCAGTTAACACCATGCGTAGGTTTGACCTGAAACCTGTTGAGCAACTCCAGTCTGATCATGATTACTCACACTGCCCCAATGTTGAAGTGGTCTCTGAATACAAGGAGGCTGCAATCAGTTACATTGCGGGCTTTGTGGTGAAAAAGATCAAGGAAAAACACCACTGCATTCCTTGCAATGTTGCACTAACAACAGACTCTGCCATCCATCCTTTCCTTCTCCTGAAGAATCGAGGAGGTTTGCAGAAGCCATCACCTGGCATCATCGCTACCTGGCATCATCGCTGTCTGCACGGAGTCAGAGCGTTGTTTTCAAAGAATTTTGAAAACAACTTCTGGCAGGCTTCCCCAGGGACATGGCTTAGCATCAGCTGTTACCAAAGAAGTGCTAAGCTACAGTGCCGACAAAACTCTGTTCCCAGGGCTGCACAACCACATGTTTGAAACCACTGTGGATGACAATCATGTGCACTTCTTGGTGAAAATGGCATCTTCCATTTACTGCACCATTAGATTGCACCATCTAGCCAAACGAGAGTCTGAAAAAATAAAAAAAGATTTTGTCAGACATAAATACACCAAGCTGGTCCATTTTCACCATCAGTAGTGTCCATGAATTAGGATTAAAGCTTATGTGACTGTCGATGTATATGTACTCTATCTGTGTGCTTGTATGTTTGTGTGTACATATATGTGTGTGTGTATTTATATTTGTTATTTGTATGTATATATATATATATATATATATATATATATATGTGTGTGTTTGTGTGTTTTGTTTGAGCAATCCTTTGTCCACAGTGATGTAAAACAATGTCAACATGACTCCACTCCCAAATTACGAATTTCCAATTTAGGTGTGATTCAACCTACTGCTCTATAGAAAAAAAAACTAAAACAAATGCTATGTTCATAGTAAAACTTGGAGCTTGCATGACGGAGCACAAGTCTTTACATGGACGATGTAATTTTATAAGTTCTATAGAACAATTAAAGTCTTAATGTGGACATAATTATCATTAATAAATTTCCCGAGACCTCTAAACCACACATACACATACAGACACACACGCACACAAAAAAATGGTTAGTTCTGTTTTATTTTTAAGTTTATAAAACTAAGTTCAGTTTAGACGTTCACCGATGACTGTGTTAAATACTTACAAATAAAAATCTGTTTCATGTTCAAAATGTTAGATCTTTGAAAAATATATTTCTTTCTATATTCATGGAAACAATATAAAAAGTAAGAAAATAACATGATAAAATGTAAAAAAAAAAAAAGATGTGACTTTTGATTTGGCTCTTATTCTCATTAGCCATTTTTTAGATTATTTTCAGCAATAAATCTGCCAAAAGGTTCAGGCAGGTCAAAAAGTTGTTTATATTTTATACATTCAGTTGTTGTCCTCTATAAATAGCATCTAAACAAATTGAGGTTCTGTGTCTCTTTTCTAAAAAAGTCTCTTATTCTTGTTCTTCTTTTAATTATTCTCAACAATAAAACTGCCACTGGTTTAGGCAGACCAAAAAAAGTTGTTTATATTTCATACAGAAGTTAAAGTTGTTATCAATGATGAATAAAGTCTAATGAAATTGAGGCTCTGTGTCTTTATTAAAAATTATTGTTATTTGTTGATCTCGTCAGGGTTTGTCCAGTTTGTCTTTGGTCTTGTGTTCCCACTCTTGGCCTGCACCTTGCCGTGGTGAGTGGGCTTTTAACTAAGACAGGCTATTTTTATGTTTTCTTTGTCTGTGGGCTGCAAAGGCATTGGTAGTACATGAAACATGACTATCTGGTACTGCCATTCATTAAAGTTTTTTTTCACCATACTCCACAGCTGGATGCAACATCATGGATGATTGGACCAGTTCATTCTTTCTCCTGGAGTGATGTCCCCTCTCCCTCCAATCTCTGTTGAGAGAAACAACTTACTTATTCAAAATGGAACATGACAAATGTGTTGGTATTGATAACTTTTTATACTTTGATTTGTTCATGTAAAGCTTCTCGTATTAACTCATATTTAAAGTTTTATCAAGGAACTCCAGTAAAAAACATTTTTAGTCTAATTATGTTATCTGTACATATAATTGACAAAACCCCACCTAATAAATACACACACAATTATTCCACATAAAGATTCGATATCCAACGATCTACCAACTAGAGCTCTTATCTATGTGATGTGATACACCATGTGGATTCAAGGACACCAATATAATCTAGGTTCATATTTTTTTTGTTTTCATTTACTTTCAGCAACACTACGCAAGTAAACTAGTCATCATTCGATTTTATATTATTAAATACAGAGTAGTTCACCGTAAATGCAGTCATGATGACATTTGAAGGTTGAATATGGGACATTTTTATTAAAAGCTATATATTTGTAAAAGATAATACCTCCAGAAGGTATTTAGACGGATGCAGAGTGAAAGTATAGCATTTCCTTAAAAACATATATTTAGCCTTAAAAATAAATCTTATTTTGGCGGGTTTGACAAAAAGATTTCCGCAGCATTCAACATACAAACAGACGTGGAGATAGCCACGTTTCTCCTGGACCAGTTAGCTAACTCGTTTGCTAAAGTAGCCGGCTACCTACCAGCTGTTATTTTTCTGCCGTCGTAACTACAACCTAGAGCTAATTAGGATTTAGGTCACAATACGTTTAAAAACAGGAACTATCATGCATGTCATATCAAACATTAAGAATACAAATGTATTAAGTTACTCGATATCAGAAAAAAGAAACTTAACTTTAACTTAACTTTTACGAACAGCTTTCCCATCATATTGAAGTCAACAGCCGTCCTCCTCGCTCCCGACACAGCATGACCGCGCTTCGGCAGTGCATGTGCACAGCCGTGACGTCACCGGAGAAATAGAGACTTTTCTGTGGCTTTTATGGCCTTTTGAAAAATAATTGACGGATTAAATGTCCATGAATTAAAAATATTGAATAGAAAGATTAGTAATTAGCTGTGTTTAAAGCTGAAGACGTCCTGTCAACAGTTTTACAGCCGTGTCTTTTACCATTGTGGCCTATGGGAAAAATGCTTTTTGGGCCCCATGGGATTTTTTGTTGCAGTACCACGAGTGGCCACTGGGAAAAATCAGCGTGCCGCCATTTTCAGTCCGTTATCCAGTTCTATAATACATCCATGGATGCTGCTAGCGGCTTGTTTACTTCCGGTTGGTGTCACACTGGGAAGGTCCGGGTGGGGAGGACCGATGACTTTTATTCCACCTCAAACATCCGTTTTATTTTCTTTTAAACTTTAATCCGACCCTGTCATATAATATAGGACATATCTATTCTGCATTCAACGGAAACGAGATTGTGAACAAATAAACAGGTGCTCATACATAAACCTGTGAATATGAGAGCATGTAATTACTGGCAGGTTAAATTAATAAAAATCACAATTTCTAAACAGTTGGGATGCTGTTTAAAATTGAAATAAAAACAGAATATAATGATTCCCAAATCTAATCATCCATATTTTATTCCCAGTAGAAGATAAAAACATTTCGGATGAAGAAACTGACACATTTCACCATGTGATGGAAAACATGAGCTGATAGTGAATCTGATGCAGCAACACGTCTGGAAAAAGTTGAAACAGGAGCAACAAAAGGCTGGAAAAGTAAATCAAAAACACCTGGAGGAGCATTTGACAACGAATTAGATTTTTCCACTAAGACAGGTAGAAAAGAACATAAATCCATGCTGTTATTAAATCATGGCTCAATCGTTCATGTCTGTGTTTTTCAGTCTTCCCGAACTGCTGCTCGGCTCTGAACGGGAACATGGAAGAGAGACCATATTTCTCCTGCTTTAGCTCCACTGCACCGGCTGTCTGCTCTTTTTTGGCTTTATTTTAAACTCTTTATTTGTGTTTGAGTCGCCGCCCTTCGTCTCTCAGCTGTTGCTGCTGCTAACGGCTGGATAGCTCAGTTGGCAGAGCATCCGTCTCCCATCCGTTCCCCAGCAAACGAATACTAACACCTTCCAGTTGGGTCCTTAAGCAAAACCCTTAATGCTACTGCCTAACCATTGTAAGTCTCTTTGGATAAAAGCGTCAGCTAAATAACTGCAATGTAATGTTGCATGTCCACTCCCATTCCTGGTCACTCAGGTCCACGTTAGACTGTCTGATCTAAATTCCACAGAGAAAACATGGCTGCCACTCTCTTCAGCCCGCTTGGGTTGCTCTAAGTACTTCACAGTGTGGATGGTCCTGGACTTTTTCAGTTTTAATGATAAAAAATCAGAGGTCATGTTATTCCAACCACGTGGCTCTTGTGACACCCACCAGCTGCTCGTCTCCTGACCCAATCAGACAGGTGAGAACATATCCCACCTGTTCTTCTCTGGACCAAAGCTCATTTAAAATGGTCTGAGGCAAAGTGGAAACCTGGATGAAGATGTGAACTAGTTTGTGGAAACATGGACGGCGTGTCCTGCAGACTAAAGAGGAGAGGGAGCATCCAGCTTGTTATCAGTGGACAGGTGAAAAGCTGCATCTCTGATGGGATGGGGCTGCATTAGTGTCTATGGCGTGGGCAGCTTCCACATCTGTGAAGCTCCATCAATGCTGAAAAGTACATGGAGGTTTTAGAGCAACATCTGCTCCCTTTTTCAGATTAAAAGGTTTTAGAATAGAATAGAATAGAATAGAATAGAATAGAATAGAATAGAAATACTTTATTAATCCCTTCAGAGAGCCCTCAGGGAAATTTGGGTACCAGCAGCAATACAACACCAACAGTAAAGAAGGACAAGCACAAGACACAATATATACAGGTACAAAGCAAAATAGAGGCAAATAGAATGCAATAAATATAACAATAATAACAATAAGATAAGTTAAATAAAACAATATAAACAAGCATTGCACACAGTAGAGGTGGTACAGATTCCCAGTTCACTATTGCACGTATAAGTTATTACAACTGTTTGTATGGGTTATTGTGCATGTGTTGTATCAGGCGGACTGCACACCTCCCTCTCCCCCCTCCTTCTCCCCCTCCTGCCTAATGCAGAGTTGTACAGTTTGATGGCTCGGGGGACAAAGGAGTCTCTGAGCCGGTTGGTCCTACTCTTGGGGAGGAGCAGCCTGTTACTGGTCAGGCTTCTCTGTGCACTGATGACAGTGTGCAGAGGGAGACTGGCATCATTCACAATAGCCAGTAGTTTTTTTAGTGTTCTCCTCTCTGCCACTGTCACCAGGGAGTCCAGCTTCATGCCAACCACAGAGCCCGCCCACCTGATGAGTTTTTCCAGCCTGTTAGCACACCTTTTTGTCATGTTACCCCCCCAGCAGACAACAGCATAAAAAAACGTACTAGCCACCACAGACTGATAGAACATCCACAGGAGTTTCCTGCAGATGTTAAAAGATCTCAGTCTTCGCACGAAGTACAGACGGCTTTGGCTCTCCTTGTACAGGTGATCTGGACAGCATGTCCAGTCCAGCTTGTTATCCAGCCACAACCCGAGGTACCTGTAGTTGTCTACAATCTCCACCTTATCGTCCCTGATGGTCACTGGACGTGGTTGTGGGCTGGACTTCCTGAAGTCAATAACCAGCTTTATTTGTTTAATGTGTTTTTTTTTTATTTAACTATACCTGATTATTAGTAAGTATTATATATATATATATATACATTCATTATTACTTGTATCTATATAACACTTATTGTGGCTGTTTTGATACTGAAATATTCTATATATTCATACTGCCCTTCATACACGTTTTTGGGATATAATTTGTGTTTTTATTCACACACCTTGGCTCTGTAGTTGGACTTACTTCTCTTACCACATGCAGTAGTTGGATCCTTAGAGCCCTAACAGAGCGGTACACGTTCTTCATGTTTTAACATCAGCCTGAGCTACATCTCTGCATTTCACATCTTTTTATTGAAGAAAAAAAGAAAAGTGGGGGAGTGGTAGCCTAGTGGTTACAGAGGTGGGCTTGGGTCTGGGAACCTGGGTTCAAGTCCTGGGCTGTGGGTCCCTGAGCAGGGCCTCAACCCCCAACTGCTCCCTGGGCTGGAACCTGGCAGCCCCCTGCTCCGAGCAACCAGGACGGGTTACATGCAGAGAAAGAATGTCCCAGCTGTGGGACTAATAAAGGATTTTTATTAATTATTAATTATTATCACTTTACAGCCACTCATGATTATTTTAAGCTTGTGTTTGTGGACTTTTACACCATGAACCCTCCGGGTTATTAGTTCCTTTTTATATTAATAAGTATGTTAAATACGACAACATTCAGATCAGATCAGATCAGAAATACTTTATTAATCCCTTGCAGGGAAATTCATGTTTTCAGTACAACCCATCCAAGACTAGACAAAACAACATATAACACAAACAAGAACAGGCAGACTGACGGAGCAGCCGTTTCTACAGCGCTCCTTGTCTTAGATATAGGTGAAAGGTAACATTAGGGGAGTAAGATGTAGCTGGAGAGGATAAAAAAAGGCATCTCCACACTGGGCCTAAGGGCCCATTATTGAGATACAAAAACACTCCTCAGTACATAAAGAACAAAACTCAGACAATCACAACATCAGAAACACGTGGCGGGGGGGGGGGGTCTCCCATCGCAGCAAGTCTGGACGCAGCTGACACGAGCGCAGTCCAGTCGACCCGCCGCCAGGGAGTGGAAGGAGCGGGGTAAGGAGCAGCCCCAGGCAGTGAATCACGGGGGGATGTATCTGTAGTGGTGTACTTGAGTGTGGTGCATGTATGTGTGTGCGTAGAAGTGAGCATATGAACTTTGTCCCAGTTCTCCCTCACAGTCTCTGCCACCTGATGATAGTGGGGCATCCTTGAGGGCTGATCCAGGTTGAAGTCCATCGCCCGTGAAGAGGGTGAGGGGAGGGTGGGGGACTGAGCGTCCATCAACAAAACATTCCAGGGAGCTTTCAACCAGCCATTCAAGGCCAGCACAGGGAGCCAAATTTGATAACAGCATTTGTTTTGGTTCAGGCCAGAGCTGTTTCGTCTGCCTTAAGTCTCTCAGTGGTCCCACTGGCGACTCCAATCATCCGAATTTTTGGGTCAATTTCCATCCAGCCGAGCTGACAACTTCTCCAAGTTGGTGACCACCTCACGTACAAGCCCAGAAATCGCAACCAGTTTGCCATCCAGAACTGGAATAGCCTCCAGTTTACGATTCAGCTCCTGTACCGCCACAGCCTGATTGTTCATAGCTCGGCACACACCCGCACAGAAATCCGGCAGCTTGCCAGTGACTGCCGACAGTGTCCGAATTTTGCAATATGCCAGGAAACCGCCCGCTCCAAACAGCAGAAACCCAGTTATCATGAATCCGAATGTATAGATGTCCTCAGCGTCCTCGACAGAAAGGATCGACAGACACATGACTTTCCACACTCCCCAGGAATCCATCACATATCCAGCCGAAAACGTTCCGCCAGGGCAAGCAGGCTCCCCTACGCCTGTTTTCCGGTTCGAGTAAATTTGGTCGATTGCATTTAGGGACCAGCTGATCAAATCCATATCTCAAGATTTAAGTTTTGGAAGGAAATGCAGAGAAATATGATATTAAATGACAAAATCCATTTTCTCCCCCTCAAACTGAACCCTGCTCTGAAAGCAGCGTGTGGAGCAGCGACGTGGCGTACACCATGTGGGTTAATCGGGGTTTTAGCTTGTTAATTCCTTTTTCTCCAGGATGACTTTTCATCTTTCTCATATGACAAAACCCACAAATATCACAGAAACTGATGCTGGAAAATGAACTGCATGAAAATGCACATCAATGGTTAAATAAAAGAAAATAAATCAGAGATTTTCCTGTTTCTATTCGAAAATCCTGAGCTAAGAACATTTCCATCACTTAGCAACAGAGTTCTGATGGGGGCGGGGCTAATGGATTTCCTTTGATGGGACTACATCTCCTAGCAACCGTGTAACCATCCTGCTTGTTAGCACGTCACTTTGTGAAAACTGAAGCAGGAATTTAAAGCTTGAACTCTAAATTCATTCATCTTCACGCAGCGAGAATGGACAACGCCTTGGAAGGAAAAAGCGGCTCACTCACTGACCTGACGCCTGACCGGCTCATAGAACTGCTCAAACCGGTGGTTAAACTACGTCTTGAACAGGTCAGCATCAGACAGTGTTTGGCACTGAGCTCAGGGGAACCAGATGAGGAGACCAACGCTGTTTTAAAAGAGCTAATGTTTGAAGTGGTGACCACTATCACAACCGCAGTCAAGGAGAATCCTCACATGCAAAGCGGAATATCAAAGCAGGATGTTTTGGCCACGGTAGGCGAAGCTGTTCCAAAGGCTATTACATTAGCTTTGAACAAGGACATCCAGCTCCAGAGATCTGGTTCTTTGACGAGCTTAATTGTTGCAGAGGTGATGGACAGAGTGAGGTCAGACGGCGTCTCTGAGGACTCTCTGGATAAAATGGTGGCCATAACAGGCAAAATGCTGAAAGGGTGTTTTTCTATTGGCAAACCAGAAACATTGCGCAAGAAGAAACCAAAATCCAAACGCCGTCTACAGAGAAAAGGAAACTTAGAAAAGAAGTGCACAGAAGCAGAGTCTGACACCGAGAGTTCAGGCTGGTTGACAGCCTCTTCGGGCACATCGTCTGAGTCCGTCTGTCCTCCACCGATTCAAACGCTTCCACATGTCAAACGTCTGGAAGAAACGTCCCCACCAGGATCTACACCCAAACAAGAAAGCCATCTGGAAAAACCAAAGAGCCCAAACATTTTAAAATCCTGCCGTACAGCTGAGACGGGCTCACCTGCCATTCCCGTAGAATCCAGGGAATTTCAGGGTGTGGAGCTGCTGTGTCTCCAGGAGGCTGCAGGTTCCACCCAGGAAGACCAGGCATCAGAGCGCCAGCCCACCGAGCTGTTAACAGCCACCTCCCAGCTCGGCACTTCCTTTAAAATCCGACAGTGCCAAGTGTGGGTGGAATTCCTGGTGTCGAAGCTAACGCAGCACATTTTTATAAATGCAGGGATGGGATGCCCTGAGCCCTACTACACTCCTATGAAAGAACGTTTCTTCAAGAAAATCTGGTCGGAGGCCGAAAGGTTTGGTTTTATTATTCACCAAAAAGATGCCAAACATCTGGGAAAGGCCATGTATTTGGATCTTTATGCACGTCTTCCTAATCCACGGATCATTGCTCACATATGTAAGCTGATAGAAAAGTCCTTTATATACGAGGAGCTTCCCCTCTCTTTTAGAAGACGGATATTAGAGGAACCTTGCTCCAACTTCAGTCAGCTTATTAACAAACTGAAGAAGAAGTCCTCTGAGATCCCTGCTGTCACTGAGCCGGAAGATGAAGACCAGACCTCCCAGCCAGAGTCCTCTGACGAGGACCTGACAGCCAGTTCAGATGACGTACTTGAACGAAGACGAGGGCCGAGAGAAGAAAAATACATGTTTCTCATCCTCACACTGCTTGAATCAGTCATCCGTCGTCTCTCCAGAAACGCAGATGTTTCGTGTTACAGGGAAAAGTTTGTGAAGCAATACGAACAGCTGCATGACAAACTCTGGGCTGAGGTCAGACGGAGAGGACTTCTAATCCCACCAAAGAAGTTCAAAAACCTGGACAAGAAGATCTACGCAGTGATCGTAGAACACGCCGAGCAGTCGCAGGCTGCGCCGCTGCTCCTCAAGGCCTTCAAGAAGCCTGACAGGGTGGTTGAAATCGTCCTTAAAGTTTTCAAAGAGCACATGGCTGGAAAGGAGGAGCAGCCAGAAAGCTTTGCTTCAGAGCAACTTTTTGGGATGTGAAAGAACTTTTCACATCTGTCAAGAGAAAGTTTTACAAACTTCTTCTTGACATGAAGGAAACGCAACATGCAAAAAAACAAAAAAAAAAGAAAAACAAACAAACAAACAAAAAAAACTAAATGTACAAATACACACCCCATCAAATGAATCAGCATACAAACCACGAAGTCCATACGTAGCAGAGCTTCGGTCCAACACAGCCAGCATCCCTCCGGATCACAGGAAGAACCAGGAGCTTGTCGAGAAGCTGCTCCAGAGGATCAGCAGGAAGGAAGACATGGCTGGACCAGCGAATTAAAGAACCACAACAATGACACACTTTCCAAATAAAATGTTTGACTTCTACACACATGTACACTGGTCTTTATTTATCTCGCTGGCTTTTATTTAATCTATTCTATAAAATGTTTCTTATAAATATTCTAAAATAAAGCTGCATGGTTTTCTTCTTTAGTACTAAATCTAAAGTCGGTTTATGTATTTATTCTTCAGTGAGTGGAAGCAGATGACTCGCTGATGTCCACTGAAAAGGTTCGTTTGCACATATACCATCCTCACCCCGCATGTACCTGAAAACAGCCTTTTAAAACGAGTTCTTTATGGTGGAAACTGCATGGAAGGGCATACGTGGCTCTTCAGCTGAAAGCTAATCTCAGCTGACCGGGTACCAGGTGATGATGAGTTTAATGACCTGCTGCTACAGTCTGTTTCTGACTGTGTGATGATTGTTGGTGATTTTAACATCCATGTAGACTAAAGACCTGAATAATGGGCTGACTCAGCATAAAACGGAGCCCACACACACTGAAGGACACACTCTAGATTTACTGATTTCAAAGGGTTTGAACTTTTTTGTGATGTGTGTCTGTCCGATCATTACTGTGTTTTCTTTGAGATACGATTCCTGTTCGAACTAATGTCTCAACAGAGGTGATAAAAAAAAACGTGTCTAACTGAAAACAGGAGGGAAGTTTAACACGTCTTCTCTTCAACACCTGCTCTGTCAGGATGTTCAGCCAATGAGCTTGTTCCTAGTTTTAATGCTAAAATGTTAAATATTATGGATCCTACTGCTCCTGCTAAGGAGACAGTTGTCTCTGGGAGGAAAAAGTCTCCATGGACAAATTCCACACAGTCCACACACTTCCACACACTTCCACACAGTCCACACACTTCCACACACTTCCACACAGTCCACACACTTCCACACAGTCCACACAGACTAATGAAGGAGTGGACGAATGAAGGCGTGGATGAATCAGTGAGTGGACGAACGAAGGAGTGGACGAATGAGGGAGTGGACGAATGAAGGAGTGGACGAATCTGTCATGGTTCGGATGTTTGGACTCAAAAATACTCAGGTTCCCAGGGATTGGTAAATGATCTTTATTGTACAGAGATGAATAATGAGATTGTGCAATCCGGCTTTTCTCCGCTCAGGGGTCTGTGAACACACAAGGTGGAAGTTAGGAGGCAGGCGGCTGATGAGAACTCTGAGAGGAATTGAGGGTTCACGTACCAGCAGTGGGAATCCAACGGGGCGCAGGGTGTTGAATCCAGGGGTTGGAGAAGGGCCGCCGGGGGGAGGACTGCGGAAGGAAAGCTGCTAAACAGAGGAGAGGTTAATGGAGGGATACAGGTTGCTGGCAGAAGCACCTGAATGAGAGGACCGCAGAGGCAGGGTGTGAATGGTCCGGTTGGGGGCAGATATATCAGTCCGTGATCCGAAATCCAATCCTGTTAGACAAGCCAGGGGTCAGAAAGCCAAGTAATCCACGATAACAACCAAAGCAGAGTACCAGACAGGGAGCAGGCAGAATCAGAATCCAGGTCCAAAGTCAGATCAGCGTCAGGCGGGCAGGTAAGCAGGATAATTCAGGCGGGATACGTGCAGGGAAGAACCAAGACGATCTGGCACTGGAGGGATGTTGCAGGGCTGTATAAATAGTGCTTTGGACAGGTGAAGCGCATCAGCCCTAATCAAGAGCTGGTGGAGCTGAGGCGTTCAGGGCGGCTGGAAAAACTGAGCCTCACACCACAGATCATGACAGAATCAGGGAATGGCCGAATGAAGGAGTGGACGAACGAAGGCATGGACGAATGAGGGAGTGGGCGAATGAAGGCATGGACGAATCAGGGAGTGGACGAATGAAGGAGTGGACAAATGAAGGCGTGGACGAATCAGGGAGTGGACGAATGAAGGCGTGGACGAATGAGGGAGTGGACGAATGAAGGCGTGGACGAATGAAGGAGTGGACGAATGAGGGAGTGGATGAATGAGGGAGTGGACGAATGAAGGCGTGGACGAATCAGGGAGTGGACGAATGAAGGAGTGGACGAATGAAGGAGTGGACGAATGAAGGAGTGGACGAATGAGGGAGTGGACGAATGAAGGCGTGGACGAATGAGGGAGTGGACGAATGAAGGCGTGGACGAACGAAGGTGTGGACGAATGAGGGAGTGGACGAATGAAGGCGTGGACGAATGAGGGAGTGGACGAATGAAGGCGTGGACGAACGAAGGTGTGGACGAATGAGGGAGTGGACGAATGAGGGAGTGGACGAATGAAGGAGTGGACAAGTGGACGAATGAAGGCGTGGACGAACGAAGGCGTGGACAAATGAAGGAGTGGACGAATCAGGGAGTGGACGAATGAAGGAGTGGACGAATGAAGGCGTGGACGAATCAGGGAGTGGACGAATGAAGGCATGGACGAATGAGGGAGTGGACGAATGAAGGCGTGGACGAATGAAGGAGTGGACGAATGAGGGAGTGGACGAATGAAGGCGTGGACGAATGAGGGAGTGGACGAATGAAGGCGTGGACGAACGAAGGTGTGGACGAATGAGGGAGTGGACGAATGAAGGAGTGGACGAGTGGACGAATGAAGGCGTGGACGAACGAAGGCGTGGACAAATGAGGGAGTGGACGAACGAAGGCGTGGACGAATAAGGGAGTGGACGAATGAGGGAGTGCACGAATGAAGGCGTGGACGAATGAGGGAGTGGACGAATGAAGGAGTGGACGAATGAGGGAGTGGACGAACGAGGGAGTGGACGAACGAAGGCGTGGACGAATGAGGGAGTGGACGAATGAAGGCGTGGACGAACGAAGGTGTGGACGAATGAGGGAGTGGACGAATGAAGGAGTGGACGAGTGGACGAATGAAGGCGTGGACGAACGAAGGCGTGGACAAATGAGGGAGTGGACGAACGAAGGCGTGGACGAATAAGGGAGTGGACGAATGAGGGAGTGCACGAATGAAGGCGTGGACGAATGAGGGAGTGGACGAATGAAGGAGTGGACGAATGAGGGAGTGGACGAATGAAGGAGTGGACGAATGAGGGAGTGGACGAACGAGGGAGTGGACGAACGAAGGCGTGGACGAATGAGGGAGTGGACGAACGAGGGAGTGGACGAACGAAGGCGTGGACGAATGAGGGAGTGGACGAATGAGGGAGTGGACGAATGAGGGAGTGGACGAACGAGGCAGTGGACGAACGAAGGCGTGGACGAATGAGGGAGTGGACGAATGAGGGAGTGGACGAACGAAGGAGTGGACGAACGAGGGAGTGGACGAATGAGGGAGTGGACGAATGAAGGCGTGGACGAACGAAGGAGTGGACGAACGAGGGAGTGGACGAACGAGGGAGTGGACGAATGAGGGAGTGGACGAACGAAGGCGTGGACGAACGAGGGAGTGGACGAACGAGGGAGTGGACGAACGAAGGCGTGGACGAACGAGGGAGTGGACGAATGAGGGAGTGGACGAATGAGGGAGTGGACGAACGAAGGCGTGGACGAACGAGGGAGTGGACGAAAGAAGGCGTGGACGAACGAGGGAGTGGACGAACGAAGGCGTGGACGAACGAGGGAGTGGACGAATGAGGGAGTGGACGAATGAGGGAGTGGACGAACGAAGGCATGGACGAATGAGGGAGTGGACGAATGAAGGCGTGGACGAATCAGGGAGTGGACGAATGAAGGAGTGGACGAATGAAGGCGTGGACGAATCAGGGAGTGGACGAATGAAGGCGTGGACGAATGAGGGAGTGGACGAATGAAGGCGTGGACGAATGAAGGAGTGGACGAATGAGGGAGTGGACGAATGAGGGAGTGGACGAATGAAGGCGTGGACGAATCAGGGAGTGGACGAATGAAGGAGTGGACGAATGAAGGAGTGGACGAATGAAGGAGTGGACGAATGAGGGAGTGGACGAATGAAGGCGTGGACGAATGAGGGAGTGGACGAATGAAGGCGTGGACGAACGAAGGTGTGGACGAATGAGGGAGTGGACGAATGAAGGCGTGGACGAATGAGGGAGTGGACGAATGAAGGCGTGGACGAACGAAGGTGTGGACGAATGAGGGAGTGGACGAATGAGGGAGTGGACGAATGAAGGCGTGGACGAACGAAGGCGTGGACAAATGAAGGAGTGGACGAATCAGGGAGTGGACGAATGAAGGAGTGGACGAATGAAGGCGTGGACGAATCAGGGAGTGGACGAATGAAGGCATGGACGAATGAAGGCGTGGACGAATGAAGGAGTGGACGAATGAGGGAGTGGACGAATGAAGGCGTGGACGAATGAAGGCGTGGACGAACGAAGGTGTGGACGAATGAGGGAGTGGACGAATGAAGGAGTGGACGAGTGGACGAATGAAGGCGTGGACGAACGAAGGCGTGGACAAATGAGGGAGTGGACGAACGAAGGCGTGGACGAATAAGGGAGTGGACGAACGAAGGCGTGGACGAATAAGGGAGTGGACGAACGAAGGCGTGGACGAATAAGGGAGTGGACGAATGAGGGAGTGGACGAATGAAGGAGTGGACGAATGAGGGAGTGGACGAACGAAGGCGTGGACGAATAAGGGAGTGGACGAACGAAGGCGTGGACGAATAAGGGAGTGGACGAATGAGGGAGTGCACGAATGAAGGCGTGGACGAATGAGGGAGTGGACGAATGAAGGAGTGGACGAATGAGGGAGTGGACGAACGAGGGAGTGGACGAACGAAGGCGTGGACGAATGAGGGAGTGGACGAATGAGGGAGTGGACGAATGAGGGAGTGGACGAACGAGGCAGTGGACGAACGAAGGCGTGGACGAATGAGGGAGTGGACGAATGAGGGAGTGGACGAACGAAGGCGTGGACGAACGAGGGAGTGGACGAACGAAGGAGTGGACGAATGAGGGAGTGGACGAATGAGGGAGTGGACGAATGAAGGCGTGGACGAACGAAGGAGTGGACGAACGAGGGAGTGGACGAACGAGGGAGTGGACGAACGAAGGCGTGGACGAACGAGGGAGTGGACGAACGAGGGAGTGGACGAACGAAGGCGTGGACGAACGAGGGAGTGGACGAATGAGGGAGTGGACGAACGAAGGCGTGGACGAACGAGGGAGTGGACGAAAGAAGGCGTGGACGAATGAGGGAGTGGACGAATGAGACCCTGGAGATCTACGGACCACGGAGAGGACACCTGATGCTGGAGAGGAAAGCTTCAGATACAGACCATAGAGGCTGGAGAAGATGGAGATCAGCTGATCAGAGGATGGGACACATGATGCCGATGATGATGAAGATGATGACGATGATGTGTGTGTGCAGTCAGACAGCTGGAAGTTTTTTATATTATTTGTGCAGCAGATGTGTTTTGTTTTGTTTTGTGTACATGATTTAAACATGAATAATAAAGTGTGTTAAAGGCATTTTTTAATCTTTTGACTTTTCGTTCCTCGTAAGAACACAAATAACCAGCGTCAGTTTAATAATGAAAATTATATAAAATTTTAATTAATTAAAAATCCTGTGGAGATAAACACTGAATAGAAACATGATTGTTAACCAGATGAGAAGTTTGACAGTTTTACTTTTTTATAGTCAGGAGCTGGGAGGACCTGTAGACACACCGGCAGACAAACACCCGTTTACACCCTTTTACACCCGTTTACACCCGTTTGCTTTATTTAGCTTCATTTATAAGGACGTTTATATTATTACAGGTTCTGGTTTACAGGCTGATGCCAGACTGACGCGTTAGCTTCAGTAATTATCTTGTATGAACATGTGGAAGATTATTACTTCATTTAAATCTTTTTCTGAGTTATGTAATATAAATATGAAGTTGTTTCTTTTACAACATTGTAAAGCACATGAATCATTTCTGCTCAGAGATTAAATAAGTAAAGAAAATCAGACAAAACCAGTAAAGTAACCCTAACCAGCATCATAACTTCACTAGCAGCAGGTTAGCTTACCTTTGCAGTGAGAGTGTGTGTGAGTGTGTGTGCAGTCCTGCGGTCGAAGTGTGAACAGATCTGCATCCAGACATTCCTGAAATGTCCGTGAGCTTCCAGAGATTTGTAGTTCCTGAACTGTTCATACATGTAAGCACTGATACCATTAACGAGGTAGCTTATGTCCAGCGATGAGGTTGGAGGTAGTAATGTAGCATCGGAGCTCCGTTCCTTAGCTGTGGGGTCGTAAGGCTCTATCTTATTGATTGTTGACAATTTGGCCAAATACCGATCCTGAGCCTCCTTGGTAAGCTTGTCCCTGTACGGTGTCCTCTCATCATTCTTCTTTTTATCCATACTGGCGACTGAGTAAACGGTTTTAAAACGTACTACTAACTAAAATACTGCTCGTTGTGTTGCTTGTTTTGTCCGAGATGCAACCAACATGGCGCGGGGAAGGGGGGCGTGTCGGCAAGTTAGGTCACGTGTCCGACACAGACCGATAAAGGAGAAAGCTGTAAGCGCCCGCGCAGTGCAAACATTTCCCACACAACATTCAACTACAGCCGTAGCATGCTAGCGCTAGCATTAGCATGCTACAAACAATTCCGACACAGTACCCAGTTTGTAGTTGCAGTATACCGTGGCATGGTATCAGACACGATAGATGCATCTACAACTAGAAGGCATAATAGTAAATCTCCAACAGTAAAGATAAAACAGAGTTAGAAAGCGGTTGAATGCATACCTGCAGAGATTTAAGGAATTTCCCCAGTCCCGCGGCTGCTCTCGTGATAAAGGCAGCCGCCATGTTTATAAAACTAAAGCAAAATTCTCATCAAAGTCTCGCTCCAAATCTCGCGAGAGTTTACACTTAGACTCTGAGAGTTAGCAAAACACTGGGTTGCATATCCATCTACACTCATCTTGTAACTGAGAGGCATAAGGATTACTGCAGGAGGCTGTGAATGCATCACTGATTTCAGCAAGATTTGATGTCATTTTGCCATCAGCCTTCTGAATCTGTCCCCTCTTCTTTTGAAAATATTAGTGCTCGTTTTCCATGTCAGATAAATCTGTTTGACTAATAAAAGGACTGACTGGCATCAAGCGGAGGCCACAACATTACCCTGAAAAACAGCGTTTGGAGGGGTAAGCCATGCTGAAGGTCACAGAGAGGAGAGCCTGGGCTCTCATGTCATGTTATATATGAAAACAGCCTCCTCAGAGTTCGTCTGTGAATGAGTTCTCATGTGGCACACCAAGTTATGAGAGCGACTGAAACATTTCCCACATGTTAAACATGAATATGGCTTCTCTCCCGTGTGGGTTCTCATGTGACGTGTCAAACTAACATTTACACAGAAACCTTTCCACATATCTTACAAGGAAATGGTTTGTCATCTTTGTGAATTCCACAGCCGGAGGAGCAGCCCCAGCCTCTCGTCCTGCAGCATCACCAGGTGAGCTCCACCCTGAGGAGGATCAACACCAGGAAAGCAGCAGGACCAGACAAGGTGAGAGGTCAGGGTCTGAAGCTTAAGCTGGCTGGAGTTTTTCTGGACATTTTCAACCTGTTCCTGCAGCTCGCTTCAGTTCCTGTGTGCCTCAAGTCCTCCATCTTTGTGCCTGTGCCGAGAAAATCTGCTGTCACCTGCCTCAACGATTGCAGCCCTGTCGACACCGGTAATCATGAAGTGCTTGAGAGGATCGTCCTAAGTCACATCCAGGACATCATCCCTGCTACTCTGGACAGATATCAGATCGCCTACAGGGAGAACCGATCAACAGAGGACGCAGTCTCAGCACATGGCCCTGACTCACCTGGAGCATCCTAACACCTACGTCAGGATGTCATATGTGGACCTTCAACACTGTGATCCTGGACAAGGTGACGCTGAAACTCCACAACCTGGGACTGCCTGCCTCTCTGTGCTTCTGGATCAGAGACTTTCTCACCAACAGACCCCAAGTAGTGAGAATTAGAGACTCCACATCATCCACACTGATCCTGAGCACAGGCACACCACAGGGGTGTGTGCTCAGCCCGGCCCTCTTCACTCTGTTCACACACTGTTCTGCTACTCATTCCACAAACATGACTGTGAGGTTTGCAAATGACACCACTGTAGTGGGTCTCATATCGGACAACGATGAGACTCACTACAGAGAGGAGATCCAGCACCTGACAGGATGGTGTTCAGAGAACAATTCTTTCCTAAACACCAGCAAGACCAAGAAGGTCATTGTGGACTTTAGGAGATCCAGGAGGATAGAACACACCCTTCTCCTCATTCATGGGGAGGAGGTGGAGCGGGTGGACTACATCAAGTGTGTGGAGTGGTGAAAACAGCACAGGGGATTGTGGGGGGGTCCTCTCCCACACCTCGACTCAATATACGACAGCTGGGTCCAAAGGAAGGCCGGTCGTATAGCTACAGACCCCACCCACCCAGGACATGATCTGTTTGTGCCTCTGCCCTCTGAAGAGAGGTACAGGAACATCAGAACCCACGATAACAGACTGAGACACAGCTTCTTCACCATCACCCACCCCCTCACACATCCGCTACCATCCACCCAAAGACTGAGCATAAACCCCTGCAGACAGACATTCCCACAGCAGACAGACATTCCCACCACAGAGAGACATTCCCACCGCAGACAGACATTCCCACCGCAGAGAGACATTCCCACCGCAGACAGACATTCCCACCGCAGACAGACATTTCCACAGCAGACGGACATTCCCACCGCAGAGAGACATTCCCACCGCAGACAGACATTCCCACAGCAGACAGACATTCCCACCACAGAGAGACATTCCCACAGCAGACAGACATTCCCACCACAGAGAGACATTCCCACAGCAGACAGACATTCCCACAGCAGAGAGACATTCCCACCGCAGACAGACATTCCCACCACAGAGAGACATTCCCACCGCAGACAGACATTCCCACCGCAGACACACATTCCCACCGCAGACAGACATTCCCACCGCAGACAGACATTCCCACAGCAGACAGATATTCTAACCGCAGACAGACATTCCCACAGCAGACAGACAGACATTCCCACCGCAGACAGACATTCCCACCGCAGACAGACATTCCCACAGCAGACAGACATTCCCACCGCAGACACACATTCCCACCGCAGACACACATTCCCACCGCAGACAGACATTTCCCACAGCAGACAGACATTCCCACCGCAGACAGACATTTCCACAGCAGACAGACATTCCTACAGCAGACACACATTCCCACCGCAGACACACATTCCTACAGCAGACAGACATTCCCACCGCAGACACACATTCCCACCGCAGACACACATTCCCACCGCAGACACACATTCCTACAGCAGACAGACATTCCCACCGCAGACACACATTCCCACCGCAGACACACATTCCCACAGCAGACACACATTCCCACAGCAGACACACATTCCCACCGCAGACAGACATTCCCACCGCAGACAGACATTCCCACCGCAGACACACATTCCCACAGCAGACAGACATTCCCACAGCAGACGGACATTCCCACCGCAGACAGACATTCCCACCGCAGACAGACATTTCCCACAGCAGACAGACATTCCCACCGCAGACAGACATTTCCACAGCAGACAGACATTCCTACAGCAGACAGACATTCCCACTGCAGACACACATTCCCACCACAGACAGACATTCCCACAGCAGACAGACATTCCCACCGCAGACAGACATTCCCACAGCAGACAGACATTCTAACCGCAGACAGACATTCCCACAGCAGACAGACATTCCCACAGCAGACAGACATTCCCACCGCAGACAGACATTCCCACAGCAGACAGATATTCTAACCGCAGACAGACATTCCCACAGCAGACAGACACACATTCCCACCGCAGACAGACATTCCCACCGCAGACAGACATTCCCACAGCAGACAGACATTCCCACCGCAGACACACATTCCCACAGCAGACAGACATTCCCACCGCAGACAGACATTCCCACCGCAGACAGACATTCCTACAGCAGACAGACATTCCCACCGCAGACAGACATTCCTACAGCAGACAGACATTCCCACCGCAGACACACATTCCCACAGCAGACAGACATTCCCACCGCAGACAGACATTCCCACCACAGACAGACATTCCCACAGCAGACAGATATTCTAACCGCAGACAGACATTCCCACAGCAGACAGACACACATTCCCACCGCAGACAGACATTCCCACCGCAGACAGACATTCCCACCGCAGACAGACATTCCCACCGCAGACACACATTCCCACAGCAGACAGACATTCCCACCGCAGACACACATTCCCACAGCAGACAGACATTCCCACCGCAGACAGACATTCCCACCGCAGACAGACATTCCCACCGCAGACAGACATTCCCCCAGCAGACAGACATTCCCATTGCAGTGCACTTTAATGCTGTGAAATATGTGTTATATATTCATCCTGGTCACTTCAAAGATTTGATCTGCACTGTTACTTTTATTCTTTTATTCTGTTTATTTTATTTTTATACTTTTATATTTTTTATTTATATGTGTCTTAGTGTATGCCTTAAGCCAAGAGCTGCTGAACAAAATGTTATTGTGCCTTGCATAATGACAATAATGATTCTTAATTCTTGATATTAGGGAGGCATCCTATGCAGATGCCCGAGCCACCTCACTGGCTCCTCTCGATGTGGAGGAGCAGTGGCTCTACTCTGAGCCCCTCCCGGCCAGGAGTAGATGTGATGAAATAATCCAGCTTCCTGTTGTGGTAAATCCTGCTGAAGGCTGCGAGCAGACACGTTGTACCAGGGAAGCAGAGCAGCACAAAGATGTGTTGAGTGGAAAGTTGTCGGTCGGGGGAATAACAGAGCTGTGAATGAGTCCTGTCAGTGTGATCAGGCTCCTCCTTCTAATCCACCAACTTAGTGCTGATGAAGACTAACCAGAGATCACAGCCTTCTTTATACTTGCTGTAGCTCCCAGTTCCTCAACACTGCAGATATGACACCTCTGTTCATCTCAGTGCTGCTGGCTGCTGTGTGCCTTGGTATGAACACAACTCTGTTTCTTTGATATCAGTCCAACACTGACATGATTCTTTATCTGCACACTGATACTGTTTGTTGGTGTTTTACAGAATGCAGAGGACAAACGGACAACGTCCTGCAACCACAAGGAGATGTGACTGCAGCTGAAGGACAGACAGTAACTCTTCAATGTCTATATAACACCAGTTCACCAACTAATCATTACCTTTACTGGTACAAACAGGATGGAAACAACAGCCCCAAATTCATGCTGAGCCGCTTTAAGGTTGGAGAAGGGAAAACTGAAGAAGAGTTCAAGGAGAGATTTTCTTCAACACTGAATTCCAGCATCAGATCAGTTCCTCTGGAGATCCAGAAGCTTCATGTGTCTGACTCTGCTGTGTACTACTGTGCTCTGCAGCCCACAGTGACAGGAAACAACAAAACTCTGTACAAAAACCTTTGGAGCAAAGACAACGCAATACTCCACAACGTCCACTAGAGGGCCTCACACACTGTTAAAGCTCTGATTGTTGAGTCATTGGACTGATGACAAAGACAAGAGAGAAATGAAGCAGTAAAGATCAGAGACAGAGACAGAGCTGCTGTGGAAGCAGGAAACAATCTGATTGGTTGAGCTGAACTGAAAACATCATGGCCCCGCCCACTGAACTTCAGCTCATCCAATGACATTATTTCTTCCTCATTCTACTGCAGTGGAAGAACATTGTTCATCTGCTGTGTGTCTGGCTTTAAGAACTCCAAAGACATGTTGCTTTACCTCTTTTTGCTTCTATCTCACATTCTAGGTGAGTTTAAGAACAGGGATTAAAGTTTGCTTGAAGCTGCTGCATTAACCACATATACAGACTGCATTTCACTACTTTTCTGCTTTCTTTGCTCTGATAGAATGAAAATCATCTTTGGATCATCTTGTAAATTGAACTGATAGAGTTCTACAGTTGATTTAGTTGTGAATGTCCACAGAGTAACACTGTACAGGAGACATTTTCCACTGTCTTCTCCTCTCAGCCTCATGGACAATGTTAGTCTGATGGCTTCATTTTCTCTACTTTTTCCAGGACTAAAAGCTGCAGACACAATCTCTCCTGATCAAGATGAAGTCAGTGGAAGAGAAGGACGACCTCTCACACTCACATGTACATATCAGACAACATCAGATTATCCTTATCTTCACTGGTTCAAACATCATTCTGACCTTCAGGCTCCTCAGTTTATACTCTATAAAGGAGCTAAAAGTTCTACAGCTGAATATATTCCTGAATCTAGTCGGAAACGATATTCCTCAGAAACATAGTCTACAACAACCAGCCTGACCATCAGCGAGCTAACCCTGGCAGACACAGCTCTCTACTACTGTGCTCTAGAAACACAGTGATACAAAGTGTAGAAGAGGCTGTAGAAAAACCTGAACACAGATATCTGACTACTCTTCAAAGAGGAGGGAAGTGGTATTCAGACCACAGCTTCATATCAGATGGATTCTGCTCATTCCTGTTTTATCAGAGTCTCTGTGGTTCCAGCTGTGGGAGGATTGACACGAGCAGCAGATCCACACCAACAAGAAAACACGAAGCTGCAAACACTCTGACTGGATCACAGCTGATATTCTCACACAGCTGATCTCCATCCAGTCGCACCACAGTTCACCAGCACAGACTTCAGGCTGGACCTGGTGTTCTACATCATCACTTTACAAGCTGTTATTGTTAGGATCAATACATGAGATCAGAAAAACAACCGGCAATGATCAGTGTGTGGATCACCACCACTGAGGATGACGATGCTCATGTTTACCTTCATTGTTTAATCCTCCAGTTTAAGAAGCAGCACTGGAAGAAAAACAGAAAAATAATCGAACTTCTTTTAACTCTGATACAAAATGAAGATGTAAAAATCTGCAATGAAACAATAAGAAGCTGTGAGGAAGCTGTGGGAGTTTCTCAGCTTCAGAGTTCACACTCCTCGTGAGCAGAGGAAAGTAACGAGCCTCCAAACAGGAAACAGCTGTTCCAGCAGCAGCTGGATGAGAGCTGCTTCTGCTTTCACATTTCCAACCAAAGACTCCACAGAAATCTGGACACCTGTGATCCTGTAACAGCAGCAGAAAACTGCCGCTTCTACAGACTCGTTCAGCGAACCTACCGCCAGCTTAAAATAAACCCAGAAACAACAGACTCGTTCAGGTCTGAGCTACAGTCCCGCTAGTTCACTCCTTTAACCCAAAAATGCATCATTTACACTTTAAAACCATAAAATGTATGGTGGACCGGTCCGCCAGGCAGCCCCAGGGACGGTGGATCGGTCCGCCAGGCAGCCCCAGGGACGGTGGACCGGTCCGCCAGGCAGCCCCGAGGATGGTGGACCGGTCCGCCAGGCAGCCCCAGGGACGGTGGACCGGTCCGCCAGGCAGCCCCGGGGAGGTAGACCGGTCCGCCAGGCAGCCCCGGGGACGGTGGACCGGTCCGCCAGGCAGCCCCGGGGACGGTGGACCGGTCCGCCAGGCAGCCCCAGGGACGGTGGACCGGTCCGCCAGGCAGCCCCGGGGAGGTAGACCGGTCCGCCAGGCAGCCCCGGGGACGGTGGACCGGTCCGCCAGGCAGCCCCGGGGACGGTGGACCGGTCCGCCAGGCAGCCCTGGGGACAGTGGCCCAGTGTAAGAAAGTCTGAAGAAAGTGCTACAAAAAGTGGAAAAGTATAAAAAATTCTATGAAAAACTTTCAAACCGGTGAAAAACCCGAGATTCACCTCGTTCCAAATCAAGAAGACAACTCAGGTTAAATCCAACAAATTTCAGGAGAACTTTGCTTTTCCACAATTCTCTTGTCATGGAGCTACAAGAACGTCACAAACAAACACACTAAACAGAAACAAATCATTTCAAAGACTTTGGAAAATTCTGAAAAAATACAAACTGTTGAGTCATGCTAGAAAAGAGCTTTCAACCAAAGTGATCTGCAGAAACAAAGAAGGGCCTGGTCTGCTGAATGTGAGGAAAACACATTCAAACGCTACCACTCCCTCTACACAGAAACTAACAAAAGATCTTCTGGAGCACGATGACAACTCAGGAGCTTCAACAGGAAAAAGACAAACACTGACAAGGAAAAGAGTAAAAATGCATAAGTGTTTTTGTGTGAATCACTACACACTCTTTGGCAAAAGTTTAAAGAAGAACATCACATGCAAATTTCCTACACTCAGTTTTACAAAAGCCTCCATTTTGGATAGTTAGACCAAAAGTCCAAGATCGAGACACATGTCTGTGCAAGCTTCATGCCAGCAATCAGTTCATGGCCGATAAGCTTTTTACCACAAAGTAATAAAAACATGAATATCAAGTGTCTAATGGAAAGTCTTTGTTACCAAAACTTCAGTAAAGAACACGTGTTCATCGAGGGCCTCCATTGTCAAAGGAAAGAGCCTGAAGTTGGTTCTTTCGATCCAGGTCAACAGACAAACTGGATGGAGTGGAGCTCTAAAGCTGAAGAACGAGAAAAGAAGAAAAAAGATGGATCAAGAGAAGTTTGTTGCCCATTTAACTGTTAAAGAATGTGTGTATGGTTCCCTGCAAACACTGTTGGCTGACTTCACATCAGTTCTGAAAAACAAACTAGGAAAACACATTTACAACATCCAGCATCAGTTTTCAGTGTTGAGAAGACTTAAAGAAGATGTGAAAGAAAACAAGATCATCATTCATGTAGATTTAGCTGAAAACTCTCAGGCAGGGCATTTTGGAGACTCCCACCAGCAGGTGTCGCTGCCAGTGGTTGGCTACGCTGTAAATGGGATCATCGCTTTGTTCCATTTCTTCCTCGATACAGCACGACCCTCCGGCCATATGGGCACACATGCATCCTGTGCTGACGTACTTGAAAGAGATAACTCCTTCTGCAACTGTTCTCCATGCTATCAGTGATGGACCAACCACTCAGCACCGCTCTAAAAAAAACTTCTTTCTTTTAAGCACCATCCCATTTAAACTTGGATTCACAAAAGTGACTTGGAAGTTCTTGGAGGCAGGACATGGGAAGGGACCAGCCGATGGGGTTGGGCTGCCATAAAACTCTTCTGCATAGCAGAGAATAAGATTGAAGACCATGTCTCCTTGCTGCCGGAGAAAATCAAGCCTGTAAAGAGTACGATGAAAATTCACAGCATTTTATCAATAGATCTTAATCTTATGCTAATTTATTTTTAGTATGGAATTGAAAAGATTAAATAATGCCAATTGTTTTGTGTTCTGTTTTCAGATCTTCACCAACAAGCCCGGCAGCATCAGGTGGAGACAACTGAGCTGCTTCTGTTCTGCTGGGTTCTGCGAGTGCTTTGATCTCTGAAGGTGTGGAAGTGACGGAGGCCCTCATCGGAAAGTGGTGTGTGGTGCTCTATGATGGGGATGTTTACCCTGGAGTCATCCAAGAAGTGGACTCTGACAGTACTGCTCTGGTGAAAACCCTGTATCGGTTTGGATTAAATAGATTCTTCTGGCCACTGAGAGATGATGTACTGTGGTATAGATCAGAAGACATCCCGAGCCTTGTTCCTGAGCCCCAGCCAGTCACCACAAGGCACATGATGATTGATCCAGCAGTGGAAAAACATATTCCTTCTTTTTAGCCCGCTCATATTTTCATTACTTTTTTTTTACTTTGTGTTCACTGTATAGTTCTGCAACACTTTTTCACGTCAATCAGTTATTATCCACAGCTTAACCTTTTAGATTTGTATTTTATGTAGGTTTTTTATTGTCATAAACTGGATTCCAATTTTACTGTTTACAGTTCTTAAATACTTCCAATCCAAAATAACACATATTAAACATTTTAAAGCATCACATAGAAAAAAAAGGTTTTAAAAGTCTTCATGTTTAATGAATTTGTCTAATGTTTATAATGTGCATGTATGTACATAAACCACACGATTTATTTTAAATAGGTGTTTACTTTAGCTCCTCCCTGAGCCGCCACCTTATCGTGGTGGAGGAGTTTGTGTGTCCTGATGATCCTAGCAGCTATGTTGTTGGGGGCTCATGCCCTGGTAGGGTCACCTTTGGCAAACAGGTGTCTAGGGGAGGGACCAGACAAAGTGCGGCTCAAATCACCCCTATGATGATGAGAAAACAAGGACCAAGGTTTCCCTTGCCCAGACATGGGTCACCGGGGCCCCCTCTGGGGCCAGGCCTGGAGGTGGGGCACGGAGGCGAGCGCTTGGTGGCCGGGCCTTTGCCCATGGGGCCTGGTTGGGCTCAGCCTGAAAGGATGACATGGGCCTCTCCTCCCGTGGGCTCACAACCTGCAGAAGGGGCCATAGGGGTCGGGTGCAGTGTGAGCTGGGCGGCTGCCAGAGTCGGGGACCCTGGCGGTCTGATCCTCGGCTGCAAAAGCTAGCTCTAGGGACGTGGAATATCACCTCCCTGGTGGGGAAGGAGCTTGAGCTGGTGCGTGAGGTTGAACGGTTCCGGCTAAATATATCTGGACTCACCTCAACGCACGGCTTGGGCTCTGGAACCACTGTCCTTCAGAGGGGCTGGACCCTTTTCCATTCTGGAGTTGCTCCCGGTGAGAGGCGCCGAGCAGGTGTGGGCATGCTCATTGCCCCCCGACTTGGCGCCTGTACGTTGGGGTTTACCCCGGTGGATGAGAGGGTAGCCTCCTTCCGCCTTTGGGTGGGGGGACAGGTCCTGACTGTTGTTTGTGCCTATGCACCAAATAGTAGTTCAGAGTACCCACCCTTTTTGGAGTCCTTGGAGGGGGTGTTGGAGAGCACTCCTTCCAGGGACTCCCTCGTTCTGCTGGGGGACTTCAATGCTCATGTGGGCAATGACAGCGAGACCTGGAGGGGCGTGATTGGGAGGAACGGCCCCCCTAATCTAAATCCGAGTGGTGCTTTGTTGCTGGACTTCTGTGCTCGTCATGGATTGTCCATAATGAACATCTTGTTTAGACATAAGAGTGTCCACATGTGCACTTGGCACCAGGACACTCTAGGCCGCAGTTCGATGATCGACTTTGTAGTCGAATCGTCGGACTTGCGGCCGCATGTTCTGGACACTCGGGTGAAGAGAGGGGCAGAGCTGTCACCTGATCACCACCTGGTGGTGAGTTGGCTCAGATGGTGGGGGAGGATGCCGGTCAGGCCTGGCAGGCCCAAGCGTGTTGTGAGGGTCTGCTGGGAACGTCTGGCAGAGTCCCCTGTGAGAAAGAGTTTCAACTCCCATCTCCGGCAGAGCTTCAACCATGTCCCGGGTGAGGCGTGGGACATTGAGTCCAAATGGGCTGTGTTCTGTGTCTCTATTGTCGAGACGGCCAGCTGCAGCTGTGGCGGTAAGGTTGTTGGTGCCTGTCGTGGTGGACACCGGCAGTAAGGGATGCCGTCAAGCTGAAGAAGGAGTGCTATCGGGCCTTTTTGGCCTGTGGGACTCCAGAGGCAGCTGATGGGTATCGACGGGCTAAGCGGAGCGCAGCTTCGGTGGTCACTAAGGCAAAAACTCGGGCATGGCAGGAGTTTGGAGAGGCCATGGAGAATGACTTCCGGACGGCTTCGAAAAGATTCTGGTCTACCATCCGGTTCAGGAGGGGAAAGCAGTGCTCCGTCAACACTGTGTACAGTGGGGGATGGGGGGCTGCTGACCTCGACTCGGGACGTTGTGAGGTGGTGGAGGGAATACTTCGAAGACCTTCTCAATCCCACCAACACGTCTTCTGATGAGGAAGCAGAGTCTGGGGTAGCTGGTGCTGGCTCTCCCATCTCTGGGGCTGAGGTCGCTGAGATGGTTAAAAAGCTCCTCAGTGGCAAGGCCCCAGGGGTAGATGAGGTCCGCCCAGAGTTCCTTAGGGCACTAGATGCTGTAGGGCTGTCTTGGCTGACACACCTCTGCAGCATCACATGGACATCGGGGACAGTTCCCCTGGACTGGCAGACTGGGGTGGTGGTCCCCCGCTTCAAAAAGGGGGACCGGAGGGTGTGCTCCAACTACAGGGGGATCACACTCCTCAGCCTCCCTGGTAAAGTCTAGTCAGGGGTGCTTGAGAGGAGGGTCCGTCGGATAGTCGAACCTCAGATTGAGGAGGAGCAGTGTGGTTTTCGTCCTGTTCGTGGAACAGTGGACCAGCTCTACACCCTCTTCAGGGTCCTTGAGGAGGCATGGGAGTTTGCCCAACCAATCTACATTTGCTTTGTGGACTTGGAGAAGGCATTCGACCGTGTCCCCCGAGGACTCCTGTGGGGGTTACTTCGGGAGTATGGAGTGCCGGACCCGCTTGTACAAGCTGTTCGGTCCCTGTATGACCGGTGTCTGAGCTTGGTCCACATTGCCGGTAGTAAATCAGAATCATTTCCAGTGCAGGTTGGACTCCGCCAAAGCTGCCCTTGGTGATTCTGTTCATATCTTTTATGGACAGAATTTCTAGGCGCAGCTGAGGTTTTGAGGGGATCTGGTTCGGTGACTCCCGGACAGGAATCCAGCCATCCATCATCATCTTCAGCCTGAGCCTGATGCAGGAGAAGGTGCCGGTACTCTAGAAAACATCCTGCCTGGTACCGGTTCCTAAAGAAGCCCCCCATCTGGCCCCTCAGATTTCAGACCGGTTGCTCTGACGTCACGCGCCATGAAGGTGCTGGGGAGACTGGTCCTAGCCCACCTGAGACCACAGCTGGAATCCATCCAGGACCCAGCCTCGTGTTGGTGGAGGTTGCTGTTGCCTACCTGCTGCAGCGGCGCCCTCGCACCTGGATGGTGGTGCAGGCAGCGTGAGAATCATGTTTCACTGCCTTCAACACCATCCAGTATCTTTACTGGGTGGTGCTGAGGGGGGTGTTACCACGCCCACCGTGTCCTGGATCAGCGACTCTCTGACAAACCGGCCTCAGTTCGTCCGGCTCGGGGGTGGGAATTCCTTGTCCTACGGAAGCTCAGAAGGTGCAGTTCAAACATGAAAACTACTACCGTGATCAAGTTAGTAAATATTCAGCAGTTAAAACAGAATCAAAGTGGCCATCTTTTTCTTGTTTTCTCTTACAGCTCAGACTCATTCAGCTTCTTTATACTAGATATTTTAAACATATTTTCAGCTCCAGTGTCACAGTCTTGATTAACCAAGTTGATGTGTAGTTCCAAAATACTCTCACTGAAAACTATGACATGGTTCCCGACATTAACTAATTTGGTGCTAGTATATGACTAGCTTAGCTATTTGGTGCTAGTATATGACTAGCTTAGCACTGCTACGTAGCGTCATGCTAACAGCAAATTAACAGCTGTTGTACTCACAGGGACTAAATTCTTCTAGAAATGTGCTGCAATTCTTAAAGGAGGGCTAACTACTAAACGTCTTTAAAGTTTACTTCAAACTAGTGATCCATGCAGGACCAATTAAGGGTCGCGGGGAAGCTGGAGCCTATCCCAGGATCTAGCAGGTGAGAGGCAGGTACACCTGGACAGGTAGCCGGTCTATCACAGGGCCAACAACGAGAGACAAACAACCACTCACTCCTACACTCACTGCTACGCAGAATTCAGTGACCAATTAACCTGCCATGCATGTCTTTGGATGGTGGGAGGAAGCCAGAGGAGAACATGAAAACTCCCCACAGAAAAGCCGCTGTTGCCACGCCCCCCTCAGTCACGCCCCCCTCAGCCACGCCCCCTCAGCCACTTTCTGGCAGATATTTACATTCTGGACAGACACTATGGGCTTGCTGATCACTGAATAAAGCTAAATGAATGTAATGTTTCTCATTAGCTTTGACTCATTATGTTTTTCCCATTTTTGTTCAGTGCAAAATATGAAGAAACTGGTTTTATTGTTATATTTCGAAGGAAAACAACATGTCAGAATGAACATGGTTGCATGTCGGGAGCCAGGTTTAATATTCAGCAGGGATGAACGATCATGAAGCTCTACAAGAAAACGGAAGCTGAGCATTTTCTGTTCCATCATTTACAGGCATGGTTTGCTCCGTTTTCTGGCCCGTTTAATG
Organism: Melanotaenia boesemani; assembly: GCF_017639745.1. Lineage (NCBI taxonomy): Eukaryota > Metazoa > Chordata > Actinopteri > Atheriniformes > Melanotaeniidae > Melanotaenia > Melanotaenia boesemani. The sequence goes on along the minus strand of NC_055689.1, from coordinate 36,922,528 downwards.
TCTTTTTTCATCCTCATACTTCATCCCAAAACAGCACTTTCAGAGTTCCCGTGGGTTCTCATGTGGCACACCAGATAATTATGGCGACTGAAACATTTTCCACATGTCTGACAAGCAAACGGTTTCTCCCCGGTGTGAGTCCTCATGTGACAAATTAAAGAACTGACTTGAGTGAAGCATTTTCCACATGACTTACAGGAATATGGCTTCTCCCCGGTGTGAGTCCTCATGTGGCGCAACAAATCACACTTCTGAGCGAAAGACTTTCTGCATGTTTTACAGGAAAACGGCTTCTCCCCGGTGTGAGTTCGCACGTGACGCAACAAATCACACTTCTGAGTGAAAGACTTTCTGCATGTTTTACAGGGAAACGGCTTCTCCCCGGTGTGAGTCATCATGTGTCTCAACAAGGAACATTTTAAACTGAAACATTTCCCACATGTCTGACAGGAATACGGCTTCTCCCCGGTGTGAGCTCTTCCATGGATCGTTAGCTTGCTCTTATCTTCAAACGGTTTCCCACAGGTTCTGAAGGAATAGTCTTTCTTATCTGTGTGGTGCTTTTTAAGTCTTTCAAGTGATGACTGGTTAAAAAGTCCTCTTCCTCTTATATAAGGAAAGAACAAGGTGTCAGCTGGTTGCTGTGTATTACAGCCACTTTCTACCAGGACAGAGTTTCCTACATTGTTGTTTCCCTTTCTCTGACAACTCTTGTTTGGCTTCAGATGTGCACGTCTTGCTGGTCCTGAGTCTCCAACCTCGCTTCCTTCTAAACGTGAACGTTCATCTACAGGCGAGGTGGAAGAGGGAACATGGTCTCTGTGTGGTTCTGGGTCACTCTGCTCATTTTCCTCATGAGCAGCAGGAAGCGAGCAGGTATCAGTCTCATCCTTCAGCAGAAGCTGCTCCCCCTCCTGACTGGTCCAGAGTTCCTGTTCCTCTTTAACAAGTACAGACTCTGGCTGCTCCTGGTCCAGATCTGAGCTGCACAGCTGCAGGTCAGCTGGGAACTCCTCCTCTTCCTTACAGAAATATGGATGTGGGGCCTCTGGAGAGAGAAAGAGACATGAGTTATGAACATGGGTGAGAGAAGTGGGACTACTTCAGCTGCATTTATCCCCTCGCAGCGTCTGCTTGAGGTCGTTTACGGCGTCACCGCCGTTTACCCGACGTGCACCCCTTCCAGACCCGACGTGCACCCTTTCCTGCAGAAGTACTCTCTTGTGATTGGTCAGTTTGTGATTACGTGTTTCTGGATTTCTGGAGCTTCTCGCTGAATTTGTGTGGTACCCGCGGAAGAGAAACTACGACGCAACGCCGTAACCGCACACTCGAGTGCGAGAGACATTTCACCTCCACTTCACATTGGATGGTTCAGACCTCCATGTCGTCCATTCATTTACAATAATGGACACCTCGTCAGGCATTATCCTTTACACTCACACACACACATATATATATATATATATATAGATATATGTGTGTGTGTGTGGTTCGTTAGGAAGGGGTGCAGAAGAAAGACGACTCTTGCTAAAAACAACATGGCAGCATGGCTCAGGTTGCAAAGGTGGATCTGAACTAACCAACAATGAGCCACGTTCCCTAATTTCTTATTTTTTTTTATTTATTTATACCTTTATTTAACCAGGAAGTCCCATTGAGATTCAGAATCTCTTTTACAAGAGAGACCTGGCCAAAGTAGCAGCCAAATACAGTTTACAAATACATAAAAAAATTAAGCAAAATAAACACATTAAGATTTAGAACAATAAAAACACAGTGAGCCTCACAAGAAAAACAAACACGTCTCCTTTACCACACTCTTTATGACTGCCTCAAATTTATTCACTGAAATAAATTATTCCAATTTAAGATCTCTTTGTAAATTGTTCCATGTCCATGGTGCAGAATAGGAAAAGGCTGTTTTCTCTCTGTGAACTCTGTGAGCGACCGGGGAACAGTGAAAAGCAAGCGATTCGAAGAGCGGAGCCGGTAACTCCCAGAACTGACACAGAGTAGGTCACAAAGATATCCTGGAAGTTTTCCCAATATTGCTTTATAGATGAAAAAATACCAGTGATGTTTTCTGCGAGTGGTTAGTGATGTCCAACCGACCAGACCAGATACAGACTGCAGTGGTGAGTGAGGGATTTTGCATTTGTTATAAATCGTAATGATGCATGATACACTGAATCGAGTTTATGCAAAACTGATGAGGCTGCATGCATATACAAGGTATCACCATAATCAATCACAGACAGAAAAGTAGCATTCACAAGTTTTTTCTTTGCGCTGAAAGTAAAGCAAGATCTGTGTCTAAAATAAAAACCAACCTTCACTTTGAGCTTTTTGATTAAAGTGGTGATGCGTACACTAAATGTAAGCTTATCATCAATCCATATACCCAAGTACTTGTACGATGGAACCCTCTCAATGAGTTTCCCATCTGAGGTAGAGATGTTATAATCACCTAATGGGGATTGGGCTTTAGAGAAGACCATAAATTTTGTTTTCTGAACATTTAAAATCAATTTTAAGTTCAGAAGTGCAATTTCTAAAGACTGAAATGCAGCCTGAAGATCTTGTACAGCCCCTACGATGGATGGAGCACAGGTGTAAATGACTGTATCATCAGCATATAGATGTATTTTTGATTTAATATCTTTACCCAAATCATTTATGAAAATAGTGAACAGAATAGGCCCCAGAAAAGATCCCTGTGGAACACCTTTCACTATGTTAAGGAATTCAGATTTATGGCCTTCCACAAAAACACACTGGGAGCGATCTGTAAGATAATTTTGAAATCATTTTGTGGTATTACAACTAAAACCAATTGATCTTTATTTGTCAATAAGCAATCCATGGTCAACTGAGTCAAATGCCTTAGAGAGATCCACAAATAAGGCTGTGAATGAATTATGAATCTTCCTAAATCACTTCTTATGAGAGATACCAGTGGCATCATGACCAAGTGCTAAAGACCATCGCAGACAGCATCTGTGGTGCTACTGCCACGTGCTGAAGGTCCAAACCTAGGAACCTAGCACACCATCAGCTTCATCAGAGCTGGAGAGAAGCCAAGAGCAACCGCTAGAGAAACATCAGGACTTCTTAACACTGCACAGGACTGGAAGCTGACAGTGGACCTAGGCAGGTAACTCAAGGTCCCCCAGCATGTCGCTAAGACTCTCAGACCTGACATCATTTTGGTGTCGGAGGCAGCAAGGAATGTTGTCATGCTGGAGCTCACCGTGCCATGGGAAGATAGAATGGAGGAGGCCTTGGAATGGCCTGCTGATACCCATCAGCTGCCTCCAGAGTCCCACAGGCCCGATAGGACTCCTTCTTCAGCTTGACGGCATCCATTATTGCTGGTGTCCACCAACAGGCTTAGGGGTTACTGCCACGATAGGCACCAACGACCTTACCGCCACAGCTGCGGCTGGCCATCTCGACAATAGAGGCACGGAACACAGCCCATTCGGACTCAATTTCCCCCGCCTCACCCGGGTCATGGTTGAAGCTCTGCTGGAGATGGAAGCTGAAACTCTTTCTCACAGGGGACTCTGCCAGACGTTCCCAGCAGACCCTCACAACACGCTTGGGCCTGCCAGGCCTGACCGGCATCCTCCCCCACCATCTGAGCCAACTCACCACCAGGTGGTGATCAGGTGACAGCTCCGCCCCTCTCTTCACCCGAGTGTCCAGAACATGCGGCCGCAAGTCCGACGATTCGACTACAAAGTCGATCATCGAACTGCGGCCTAAAGTGTCCTGGTGCCAAGTGCACATGTGGACACTTATGCCTGAACAAGGTGTTCGTTATGGACAGTCCATGATGAGCACAGAAGTCCAACAACAAAACACCACTTGTATTCAGATCAGGCTACCCTCTCGTCCACTGGAGGACCCCACCTCTCACCGGGAACAACTCCAGAATGGAAGAGGGTCCACACCTTCTCAAGGACAGTGGTTCCAGAGCCCAAGCCGTGCATCGAGGTGAATCCAACTATATCTAGCTGGAATCGCTCAACCTTGCGCACCAGCTCAGGCTCCTTCCCCGCCAGAGAGGTGACGTTCCACGTCCCTAGAGCTAGCTTCTGTAGGGGTCCCTGCCTTCGGCCGCCAAGCAGCTCACACATTACCCAACTCCTATGGCCCCTTCTGGAGGTGGTGAGCCCATGGGAGAGGGGGCCCATGTCACCCTTTTGATCTGAGCCCGACTGGGCCCCATGGGCCAACAGGCTCTAGCCTCCATGCCCCACCTCCAGGCCTGGCTCCAGAGGCGGGGCCCGGTGACCCCCCTGATGAGCAAGGGAAACCTGGATCCATCGATTTTACTTATCATAGAGGTTTACTGAGCTTCACTTTGTCTGGGCGACTCTACCAGGGGCATAAAGCCCCCAACATCAAAGCTCCTAGGACCGTCAGAACGTTGAAACTCCTCCATCCGTGGTAAAGAGGCAGCTCAGGGAGGAATAAAAAATAATTTCTTTCATAAGTCGTCTACAAAACCTGTACTGCTGCACTAAGTACATCTTCAACTTCGTATTATTTGTGTAAGTAGTACAGGAAGTACTTAGTCAAACAGTACAGGCTTCATTAACTACGTCTGGAAGAAATTCATGTTTAAATCATGTACAAAAAAAAAAAAAAAACACAAAACACATTTTTGCTGCACAAATAATATAAAAAAACTTCCAACTGTCTGACTGCACACACACATCATCTTCATCATCTTCATCATGTGTCTCATCCTCTAATCAGCTGATCTCCATCTTCTCCAGCCTCTATGGTCTGTATCTGAAGCTTTCCTCTCCAGCATCAGGTGTCCTCTTCATGGTCTGTAGATCTCCAGGGTCTGCATCTTGGTAGACTCCATGGTCTGTAGATCTCCAGGGTCTGCATCCTGGTGGACTCCATGGTCTGTAGATCTCCAGGGTCTGCATCCTGGTGGACTCCATGGTCTGTAGATCTCCAGGGTCTGCTTCCTGGTGGACTTCATGGTCTGTAGATCTCCAGGGTCTGCATCCTGGTGAACTTCATGGTCTGTAGATCTCCAGGGTCTGCTTCCTGGTGGACTTCATGGTCTGTAGATCTCCAGGGTCTGCATCCTGGTGGACTTCATGGTCTGTAGATCTCCAAGGTCTGCTTCCTGGTGGACTCCATGGTCTGTAGATCTCCAGGGTCTGCATCCTGGTGAACTTCATGGTCTGTAGATCTCCAGGGTCTGCATCCTGGTGGACTCCATGGTCTGTAGATCTCCAGGGTCTGCATCCTGGTGGACTCCATGGTCTGTAGATCTCCAGGGTCTGCATCCTGGTGGACTCCATGGTCTGTAGATCTCCAGGGTCTGCATCTTGGTGGACTCCATCTCTGCTGCTGCAGCGTCTCTTTCCTCAGCTGATCGTCTTCTTCGTCCTGCAGACCTGCAGCGTTTGTGGGTGGACCTGATGTGTCCTAGAAGCAGGGATGGTGTCCAGTCTGAGCCTCCATCATTTCTGAAGCTGGTTGACCTGCAACCACGTTTGTTATTAAAAACTAGTTAACACTGGATGTTTCCATTAGTTTCACAATCTGAACCACTTCATCCAACCAGTTAACACCCATCAGGTCTCAGAGAACTCTGGGTATTTACCTGCATCTCTAAAATCATTCTGTTATGTTTTTATATAAAGATGATTAAATAAAATAAACTCTGATCAAACACAGACGAACTTGTTTCTATTTCCCTCCATCTTTGCCTCTAGTTTACAAGTGAATTTAAACAACGTGAATATAACGACTTTAAAAAGCCAAATAAAGTACATTTATTAACATTTCTTACACAATAAAAACAAGTAAAACTCTCCTACTGGCCTTTATGAAAATGCTGACAGCAAACAGCATGAAGGGAGATGGTGGTGGAGGTGACGTCCTTCCCTCACCGCTGCGACCGGCCGTCCGACGCCTCCGTTACATCCTCCACCTGCTGTCTGTCCACAGCCTCGTTTAAAGTAGAAAACCGACAAAAATCTAACGTTGTGGCTACGTTTCTACTTTTTTTATAACGCAGCAAAGACGATGAACATCTGTTTACAACGAGGATGCAACCAACATGGCGATTTACCCACGATGCACTGCGGTTATCCCGCGTGTTAACGTCAGCTGACGAAGACCACAGATATCTACACGTAGCTGCGCCTCTGACGCTGCCGTCCATCAACGCGGCCGCCATCTTGGGCCGCGTCTACTTCCTGCATGAGTCAACAGAGGCAGAAGCCTTTCAACGATTAAAACCACCATAATTCACTGGATTCTTACTCGGTTTGGTTTATATGTCACACATATTTATAATACAACAGATTATTGTTTATTATTATTTTATTATTTCATATCTTACACAAACTCTGACACACCCACATGCAAACTGAATTTTACTACTCAGAGAAATAATAATGGTGATGTCATATGGACTTATATTTATAATATGAACATAAAATATTAATAAATAACAAATAAAAGAATGACTTAAAAAACAAAATACAATAAAAAACAGAAAAACAAACACTCATTTAAAAAAAGGGAAATTAAAAATCCCTCCAAAATGAAATACTTCAGTTAAAGTTACGTCTGTTCTTCGTCATTTTCATACAAAGAACCTAAATTTACCTCCGATGTGACAACTAGTAATGAACCTGAAGAAGGAACCAAAGAACACCAACATAAAACACTCGTTTTTAACACGTCAAAGAAAAGAAAGATAGAAATTAAGACCAGAGACATCAGTAAAAGTACTGAAGGTTCAGAAAGAAGCATTTCTGATGGTTTATTTTCATTCAGAGGGACTCCGCTGTGTTAGTGAAATATCAGGATTACATGAGAAGATGTCATGATGGTCAGGAAAGTTAAAGATGGACGGTATCCGTCCAGTCCTGTTAAAGTCCTCTGGGTTAAAATGAGGCTGCAGACGGTTCTCCTGGGTGCTGCTACCCATCCCGCCTCTGTTTACCTTCTAGAAACATAAAACATCCATCTGAATGTCGCTCGGTTCTTCTACAAGTTAAAGTTCCTGTTAGCGCCGTGAAACTGATTTAATAGATAATGTTGACATGACCTACTAATTATACGACGCGGCTGATTCCCACTTAAACCATCTTCCTGTAAACATCGTCTCACTAACAAAAACATTTTCTATTTTCTTGTTCTGACATCAGCGGTTTCATTTGTTCGTTTAAGAAATACGTCAAACTAAACAGGTTTATAACAGTTAAATAACATAAAACCACCTCTTACTGGTGAAATGTTGTCCCTCTTATCTTGGTGTTTCTTTCACAGGAACATCCGTATGCAGCACAAAAATCTAACATTTTGGTTTCACACACACACACACACACACACACACACACACACACACACACACACAGTCTAACCGATCTGACCCGGTCTGAAACCCCGGCCCAAGATGGCGGCCGTGTTGACGTGCCTGACGAGCACGAACTAGTCTAGTGTACCAATCCAGAGTCGGAGCGCTTAGGCCCCGCCCACCAGGGGCGCCCTACGGAGGAAGGTTGTTTCAGTGGTTTATGGGCTTCGTTATGACGGAGTTATCCGTCTGACGAACCGTCCCTTAAAACACAGAATTGTTGACAACCAAACACCTGCTCCGGACGTTTTATTGGTTCAACAGAGACGCTCGTATGGAACACGATTTGTTGTTCACGGTTGCCTAGAGACAGACGCCACCTACCGGCGCTGCTCACAACACCTGAACCTTTTTAAAACGTCCTCTGCACCCGATACTCCACCACGTCCTCAAAAACGAAAACGCTTTCATCCTTAGCTGGACAGCGTCGGAGATGTTTACAGGACAGATTGTAAAATGTGTCGGCGTGTTTTCAGTGGTGGGCGGTCTGACGTCAGACATCACGCATCAGGAGAGCAACACTGGAGGCACTCATCATCTCCTGAGATGGATCCGGTGTGGGACGTCATGTCATGATCGATCCATGTCCGGAATTCAGGACCACGAGTTTTTAAAGTCGAATGAAGGATCATTTATTTAATATACAGCAGTATCAGCCGTTATAAATATTTTATATTTGTCCATTTAAAGAAAAAGTCAGACTCATGGATCAACAGTTAATAAATAAACGTTTATTTTTAAACTATAACTTAACTTTAATGGTTACATGAAGTTCTCAGTGTGTTTAGTTTATATTTTAAAAATTCATTGTTGCTCCACACAAACAGATCTGCTTTAGTTACTGGTGCTGCTGCTGCGTGGTAGATTAACCAGTATCTCTAAACATTATAGAATGCGCCGCTAGGTGGCAGCAGCAATTGTAGTAGCTCTGTTTTTAACTTGTGATTTTTTGCAATATAGCCGTCTTTTTTAAGACATCAGCTGTCAATCTGTGTCTGTTCGGGTAGATTTTTTCGCGCTGGTCAGAGGCTGTGCTATACGGGAGATTTTTCTGAATATTTTTTCTTTTTTGCAAGACTTGTTATTGTGAGTCTCCATGGCAACGAGACTTGTTTACCATCGGGATCAACTGATAAAACTCTCCAAACTCAAGATTATCAGTGAAACAACACTTCAAATCCCAACGGAGTTGAAAAGAAAGAGAAGAGGATGCAGGGCAGGAGCGAGGCAGAGAGAAAAACGGTGGCGATTCAAACCGTTTCTTCCAACGGTTGTTATGGGAAACGTGAGATCGCTAGTTAACAAAATTGATGAACTTCAGGTGCTAACCAGGTCTCTTAAAGAATACAGAGAGTGCAGTATTATGTGCTTCACCGAGACATGGCTGCATGAACACATCCCAGACTGTAATGCGTCTGTACACGGCTTCAGGACGGTCCGTGCAGACCGCAATAAACAACTCAGCGGGAAGCTGAAGGGAGGTGGAATTGCGGTGCTGGTAAACCAGCGCTGGTGTCATCCTGAACATGTCACTGTTAAAGAGAAGATCTGCACAAGAGACATTGAACTGCTAGCTGTGAGTCTCCGCCCGTATTATTTACCCAGAGAGTTCACATGCGTTATTCTGGTAGCGGTATATATATTACCTGGTACCGCTCCAGACGCAGCCTGTGATGTCATTAACTCTGTAGTGGCCAGGCTTCAAACACAACATCCAAACGCATTTGTGGCGATCTCTGGAGATTTTAACAACATCTCCCTCTCTGCAACTCTACCAACTTTCCAACAGTTTGTCAGCTGCTCCACCAGAGAAAACAAAACGTTGGACTTATTTTATGCAAATATTAAAAATGCATACAGCTCCTTTGCCCTGCCACCTTTAGGAAGATCAGACCATAACCTAGTTCTTCTCTCCTCCTCCTACAAGCCCATCGTTCAGCAACAACCAGTCATTAGAAAGGCTATTAGAACCTGGTCTAATGAAGCTGAAGATGCTCTGAGAGGATGCTTCGAGGCTACAGACTGGAACGTCCTATGTGAACCTCATGGAGATGACATCAACGCCTTGACTGAGTGTGTGACAGATTATATTAACTTCTGTGTGGACAGCACCGTTCCAACAAGAACAGTGAGGTGCTTCCCCAATAACAAACCCTGGATCACCAGTGACCTGAAAAAGCTGCTGAACACCAAAAAGAAAGCTTTTAGGGATGGAGACAGGGAGTTATTGAAGTCCACACAAAAACAACTTAAAACACAAATGAAGAAGTGCAAGGAGGACTACAGGAAGAAGTTGGAAAGTAAGCTTCAGAAAAACAATGTGAGGGATGTGTGGTCAGGAATGAAGAAGATCACTGGCTTCGGGATAAAGGAGGATCAGACTGATGGAGGTCTGGACAGAGCGAATGAACTGAACATGTTCTTCAATAGGTTTAGCTCACCTCCTGCTTCAACCCCAACTAGCCACACACCCTCCATGAGCCCACAGCTTTCCTGTCACACCTCCACTCTGTCACCCTGCAGCTCAGTCAAGGACCTGGACACAACCTCATCTCCCTCCACATCAGGACTTCCTGAAACCTCCTCTGCCTCCACCTCCACTCTGTCTGTCTCCTGTAACCAAGTCATGCAACAACTGGTGAAACTGAACCAGAACAAGGCTGCAGGTCCAGATGGTGTCAGTCCCAGAGTTCTCAAGACCTGCTCAAAACAGCTATGTCCGATTCTCCAGCACCTGTTCAACACCAGCCTGAGCCAGAGAAGAATCCCGGTGCTGTGGAAAACATCCTGCCTTGTTCCAGTGCCTAAAAAACCACAACCAGCTGAACCAAAAGACTACAGACCAGTCGCCCTGACATCTCACGTCATGAAAGTCCTGGAGAGACTCTTACTGGCTCACCTCAGCAAGCAGGTGAACACCTTTCAGGACCCACTACAGTTTGCATACCGTAATGGGCTTGGGGTTGAAGATGCCATCATATACCTGCTTCAGAGAGCCCACTCTCATCTGGACCAGTCAGGCAGCACTTTGAGGGTCATGTTCTTTGATTTCTCAAGTGCTTTTAATACGATTCAGCCTGCTCTGCTGTGTGAGAAGCTGCAGAAATTCCAGGTGGATCCCTCCACAACCACCTGGATTTACGACTACCTCACAAACAGACCACAGTTTGTGAGACTGAAAGGTTGTGTGTCTGAGATGGTGGTCAGCTGCACTGGAACACCACAAGGGACTGTACTTTCACCATTTCTATTCACGCTGTACACCTCAGACTTCCAGTACAACTCTGAGTTCTGTCATCTGCAGAAATACTCTGATGACTCAGCAGTTGTTGGGTGTATCAGTGATGGACAAGAAGCAGAGTACAGAGAACTGGTCGGTCAGTTTGTGAAATGGTGCGGTGACAATCATCTCATCTTGAATACCAAGAAAACAAAGGAGATGATTGTTGACTTCAGGAGGAACAAGAACACACATAGAAGTGTTTCCATCATGGGAGAGGAGGTGGAGGTGGTGGAGGAATACAAGTACCTTGGAGTTCAGCTGGACAACAGACTTGAGTGGAAAAGCAACACTGAGTACATTTACAAGAAAGGTCAGAGCAGACTCTACTTCTTAAGGAAGCTGAGATCTTTTAACGTCTGCACCAAAATGTTGCAAATGTTCTACAGGTCTGTTGTTGAAAGTGCAATCAGCTTTGCAGCAATCTGCTGGGGCAGCGGCATCAGAACCAGAGACTTGAAAAGAATTAACAAACTGATCAAGAAAGCCGGTTCTGTGCTTGGAGTAACTCTGGAGCCGCTGGAGTTGATCATCAAAGAAAGAATTCTGTACAAGCTGACGAGGATAATGGAAGATCCTTCACACCCTCTACACAACGCCGTGACGAAACAACAGAGTGTGTTCAGTGGGAGGCTTGTTCAAGTCCGATGCAAGACAGAGAGATACAGAAGATCCTTCCTTCCAGCAGCTATCAGGCTGAAGAACAAAGCCCTTAATTAATTAATGTGATTGTTTTACTAAAAAATTACTACTACTACAATATTGAATTTCCCTTTGGGATTAATAAAGTATTTTTCATTTCATTTTAACTAGGTTAAGTGATTGTACAATAACTAAGTTGTGTGCATGTGGTATTTATGTATTTTCCTCTTGTATGATAAATAGAGATGCATGTTATTACAGCTTTATGGATTTTTATATTTAACTCTTTATATGCAGAAATGATGTCCTAGAAATTTTGAATAAGTTAACATACAATGACTACGGTGTCACATCCACCCAAAAACCTGGATCATGGTGTGACGGGGTAGGGCCCCCAAAATTATTCTGCTTAGGGCCCACTGAAGTCTAGATATGAATCTATAATTCTATTCTACATTCTATTCTATTCTATTCTACAGTCATTTATCAGATGCTTTTATCCAAAGCGACTTACACCTGAGAGGAAGAACAACACCAGCATGAATTCAAACAAGATGGACGTCGTCATTAAGCAGCAATCCAGGTGTCCAGGTGGACCCAGGTGAACCCAGGTGGACCCAGGTGAACCCAGGTGGACCTAGGTGGAGTCCAGGTGGACCTAGGTGGAGTCCAGGTGGACCCAGGTGGACCCCAGGTGGACCCAGGTGAACCCAGGTGGACCCAGGTGGACCCAGGTGGACCAGGTGGAGTCCAGGTGGACCCAGGTGAACCCAGGTGGACCCAGGTGGAGTCCAGGTGGACCCAGGTGAACCCAGGCGGACCAGGTGGAGTCCAGGTGGACCCAGGTGAACCCAGGTGGACCTAGGTGGAGTCCAGGTGGACCTAGGTGGAGTCCAGGTGGACCCAGGTGGACCCCAGGTGGACCCAGGTGAACCCAGGTGGACCCAGGTGAACCCAGGTGGACCAGGTGGAGTCCAGGTGGACCCAGGTGAACCCAGGTGGACCCAGGTGGAGTCCAGGTGGACCCAGGTGAACCCAGGTGGACCCAGGTGGAGTCCAGGTGGACCCAGGTGAACCCAGGCGGACCAGGTGGAGTCCAGGTGGACCCAGGTGAACCCAGGTGGACCCAGGTGAACCCAGGTGGACCTAGGTGGAGTCCAGGTGGACCTAGGTGGAGTCCAGGTGGACCCAGGTGGACCCCAGGTGGACCCAGGTGGACCCAGGTGAACCCAGGTGGACCAGGTGGAGTCCAGGTGGACCCAGGTGAACCCAGGTGGACCAGGTGGAGTCCAGGTGGACCCAGGTGAACCCAGGTGGACCCAGGTGAACCCAGGTGGACCTAGGTGGAGTCCAGGTGGACCCCAGGTGGACCCAGGTGGAGTCCAGGTGGACCCAGGTGAACCCAGGTGGACCCAGGTGGAGTCCAGGTGGACCCAGGTGGACCAGGTGGACCCAGGTGGACCCAGGTGGAGTCCAGGTGGACCCAGGTGAACCCAGGTGGACCCAGGTGGAGTCCAGGTGGACCCAGGTGAACCCAGGTGGACCCAGGTGGAGTCCAGGTGGACCCAGGTGAACCCAGGTGGACCAGGTGGAGTCCAGGTGAACCCAGGTGGACCCAGGTGGAGTCCAGGTGGACCCAGGTGAACCCAGGTGGACCCAGGTGGAGTCCAGGTGGACCCAGGTGAACCCAGGTGGACCCAGGTGGAGTCCAGGTGGACCCAGGTGAACCCAGGTGGACCCAGGTGAACCCAGGTGGAGTCCAGGTGGACCCAGGTGAACCCAGGTGGACCCAGGTGGAGTCCAGGTGGACCCAGGTGAACCCAGGTGGACCAGGTGGAGTCCAGGTGGACCCAGGTGGACCCAGGTGGACCCAGGTGAACCCAGGTGGACCAGGTGGACCCAGGTGAACCCAGCTGGACCAGGTGGACCAGGTGGACCCAGGTGGAGTCCAGGTGGACCCAGGTGAACCCAGGTGGACCCAGGTGAACCCAGGTGAACCCAGGTGGACCCAGGTGAACCCAGGTGGACCTAGGTGGAGTCCAGGTGGACCTAGGTGGAGTCCAGGTGGACCCAGGTGGACCCCAGGTGGACCCAGGTGAACCCAGGTGGACCCAGGTGGACCCAGGTGGACCAGGTGGAGTCCAGGTGGACCCAGGTGAACCCAGGTGGACCCAGGTGGAGTCCAGGTGGACCCAGGTGAACCCAGGCGGACCAGGTGGAGTCCAGGTGGACCCAGGTGAACCCAGGTGGACCTAGGTGGAGTCCAGGTGGACCTAGGTGGAGTCCAGGTGGACCCAGGTGGACCCCAGGTGGACCCAGGTGAACCCAGGTGGACCCAGGTGAACCCAGGTGGACCAGGTGGAGTCCAGGTGGACCCAGGTGAACCCAGGTGGACCCAGGTGGAGTCCAGGTGGACCCAGGTGAACCCAGGTGGACCCAGGTGGAGTCCAGGTGGACCCAGGTGAACCCAGGCGGACCAGGTGGAGTCCAGGTGGACCCAGGTGAACCCAGGTGGACCCAGGTGAACCCAGGTGGACCTAGGTGGAGTCCAGGTGGACCTAGGTGGAGTCCAGGTGGACCCAGGTGGACCCCAGGTGGACCCAGGTGAACCCAGGTGGACCCAGGTGAACCCAGGTGGACCCAGGTGGACCAGGTGGAGTCCAGGTGGACCCAGGTGAACCCAGGTGGACCCAGGTGGAGTCCAGGTGGACCCAGGTGAACCCAGGCGGACCCAGGTGGAGTCCAGGTGGACCCAGGTGAACCCAGGTGGACCAGGTGGAGTCCAGGTGGACCCAGGTGAACCCAGCTGGACCAGGTGGACCAGGTGGACCCAGGTGGAGTCCAGGTGGACCCAGGTGAACCCAGGTGGACCCAGGTGAACCCAGGTGGACCTAGGTGGAGTCCAGGTGGACCTAGGTGGAGTCCAGGTGGACCCAGGTGGACCCCAGGTGGACCCAGGTGAACCCAGGTGGACCCAGGTGGACCCAGGTGGACCAGGTGAACCCAGGTGGACCCAGGTGAACCCAGGTGGACCAGGTGGAGTCCAGGTGGACCCAGGTGAACCCAGGTGGACCCAGGTGAACCCAGGTGGACCAGGTGGAGTCCAGGTGGACCCAGGTGAACCCAGGTGGACCAGGTGGAGTCCAGGTGGACCCAGGTGAACCCAGGTGGACCCAGGTGAACCCAGGTGGACCTAGGTGGAGTCCAGGTGGACCCCAGGTGGACCCAGGTGGAGTCCAGGTGGACCCAGGTGAACCCAGGTGGACCCAGGTGGAGTCCAGGTGGACCCAGGTGGACCAGGTGGACCCAGGTGGACCCAGGTGGAGTCCAGGTGGACCCAGGTGAACCCAGGTGGACCCAGGTGGAGTCCAGGTGGACCCAGGTGAACCCAGGTGGACCCAGGTGGAGTCCAGGTGGACCCAGGTGAACCCAGGTGGACCAGGTGGAGTCCAGGTGAACCCAGGTGGACCCAGGTGGAGTCCAGGTGGACCCAGGTGAACCCAGGTGGACCCAGGTGGAGTCCAGGTGGACCCAGGTGAACCCAGGTGGACCCAGGTGGAGTCCAGGTGGACCCAGGTGAACCCAGGTGGACCCAGGTGAACCCAGGTGGAGTCCAGGTGGACCCAGGTGAACCCAGGTGGACCCAGGTGGAGTCCAGGTGGACCCAGGTGGACCCAGGTGGACCAGGTGGAGTCCAGGTGGACCCAGGTGGACCCAGGTGAACCCAGGTGGACCAGGTGGACCCAGGTGAACCCAGCTGGACCAGGTGGACCAGGTGGACCCAGGTGGAGTCCAGGTGGACCCAGGTGAACCCAGGTGGACCCAGGTGAACCCAGGTGAACCCAGGTGGACCAGGTGGACCAGGTGCTGTCATGTAGTAACATTTTATAACAAAGTAATTTCCAAAAGCTTTTCATGACTGTTCCTTTTGTGGCCAGCAGTTGTTTGTCCTCTGCCAGCCACCATAGGAGGCTGGCAGAGGACAAACACAGCGTAGCATTTACGCGCCGCAGCAAGCAGGTACAGGTAAGCTGTGCTCCTGCTGCTTCGGTTTCTAACTGTTGCTGCCGTCAGCCTGGTAGGTTTCTCTTTTTCTGCCTACGTGCTCATGTGTCGTTTAGCTTTTCATAGACGCCGTGTGAAACAGCCTCTGTAGCCGCTCGGGTGGTGTCTACCGGTGGAAGGACCACACCGACTTTCTGTTTTTAGGGTTTATATATTTCTTTATTTAGTAGTTTCAATATATTTTGGAGTGTTTCTGTGTTTTGGTTATTAACAGCATTTTGTCTCTTCTTTTAAAGCCGTAGGCCACTGCTGTTTCTATTGGGGTCTATTGTTGGTTTAATTTAAGTTATATTGTGTTTTTCTTAGGTCTAGTACCCGGCGCTGTATGCTGCATTTGTCTTATTTTCTTTCACTTAGTCTTCTTTTTATCTTTAGAGCCCTTCTCTCCTTTAAACACTGTGGTTTTATTTTAATATTGAGCTCCTTGTTGCTGCAGGGTCTGGATCGGGAAGGTGGAGGGTTTGATCTCTCACTTCAGCCCCATCACACTTATTTTACATGCTTTTGTTGTCCTTATTGTTTGCTGTGTGTGTGTGTGTGTGTGTGTGGCGTTTGCTAACTTGGTGAGCACATTGTCCTAATAGTTTCTTTTTCTTTCCATAAATTTTTAGAATTAAACTTAATCATTCTTTTAGTGATTTTAATATTGTTGCCTGTTTTTTACATTTGTCTGATGTAAATAAATTTGGTTAAACTTAGTTCTTTGTGTCTCTGTCTCTCTTTGACCATCTGCAGTCATACATTCACATGGGTCCTAACTTGTTGGGCGTAAACGCGCTGGTTTGATTTTCCTCTCAGTCTAAAACTAAATGCTGCCACGTGGACTACAGATGGGAATTAGTCAGAACGCTGGAATCTGCTACAGAGCATCTTTACCTTGTGGATCAGGTTTTCTACATGGTCCCTGACAAATAAAGCAAATAAATCTAAACTAAATGTACCGTAGAGCTCTGATCAGGATCCTCCATGAGTCCATGTGTTAGTTCATTCAGACCATCCCAGTGTTTCATACCTGTTCTGATTAACTTTATCTGTGGATTCCAGGTGATATCCAGCAGTCTGCGCTGACGATCGATCTCTTCTTCGTACTGGACGATGGTTTTTTCAAACTCTGTGAATATTTCTTCAGCAGCAGCAGTTAGTCGCTCGCTGATAAACTCTCTCAGATGCTGAACTGAAGACATTGTTGCTGAAACACTGAAATATTCAGCTGAGAGACGACAACACAACCGTCTTCCTGCTCCGTCCTCACACGAGGAAAGCTAACGATGCTGCTAGCGGCTTGTTTACTTCCGGTT
Source organism: Melanotaenia boesemani (assembly GCF_017639745.1). Classification (NCBI taxonomy): domain Eukaryota; kingdom Metazoa; phylum Chordata; class Actinopteri; order Atheriniformes; family Melanotaeniidae; genus Melanotaenia; species Melanotaenia boesemani. The sequence continues at coordinate 36,905,835 of NC_055689.1, read as the reverse complement.
GGTGTCACACTGGGAAGGTCCGGGTGGGGAGGACCGATGACTTTGATTCCACCTTAAACATCGATTTAAGTCTAAATTACATTTTGTTAAAACAGTTTATTATATACCAATTTATCATGAATCCAAACCAAAACAATATTCTGGAAACGAACATACAGATAATAACAGACCAATCAATGAAAATGAGAACAAAAGAAATATAATCAGTGACGAGTTAAATGATTAGATATGGCTCTCATTTTCACAGCCTTTCTGAAAAAGAAAAATACATTGTGAACTTTCCACTGACATATTTTAGTAAAAAGCCCACATTAGCTGTGAATGAGTCCTGTCAGTGTGATCAGGCTCCTCCTTCTAATCCACCAACTTAGTGCTGATGAAGACTAACCAGAGATCACAGCCTTCTTTATACTTGCTGTAGCTCCCAGTTCCTCAACACTGCAGATATGACACCTCTGTTCATCTCAGTGCTGCTGGCTGCTGTGTGCCTTGGTATGAACACAACTCTGTTTCTTTGATATCAGTCCAACACTGACATGATTCTTTATCTGCACACTGATACTGTTTGTTGGTGTTTTACAGAATGCAGAGGACAAACGGACAACGTCCTGCAACCACAAGGAGATGTGACTGCAGCTGAAGGACAGACAGTAACTCTTCAATGTCAATATAACACCAGTTCACAAAATCATTACCTTTACTGGTACAAACAGGATGGAAACAACAGCCCCAAATTCATGCTGATGAGAGTTAAACTGGATGAAGGGAAAACTGAAGAAGAGTTCAAGGAGAGATTTTCTTCAACACTGAATTCCAGCATCAGATCAGTTCCTCTGAAGATCCAGAAGCTTCATGTGTCTGACTCTGCTGTGTACTACTGTGCTCTGCAGCCCACAGTGACAGGAAACAGCAAAACTCTGTACAAAAACCTTTGGAGCAAAGACAACGCAATACTCCACAACGTCCACTAGAGGGCCTCACACACTGTTAAAGCTCTGATTGTTGAGTCATTGGACTGATGACAAAGACAAGAGAGAAATGAAGCAGTAAAGATCAGAGACAGAGCTGCTGTGGAAGCAGGAAACAATCTGATTGGTTGAGCTGAACTGAAAACATTATGGCCCCGCCCACTGAACTTCAGAATAGAATAGAATAGAATAGAATAGAATAGAATGCCTTTTATTGTCATTATACAAATATACAATGAGATTAAGCCATCCCCAATGTCAGTGCAAAGAGAGCAGTATAGAAGATAAATAAATAAATAAAAGATCTAAGGTATAAAATATTTACAGAAATAAACAGATGTGCACACTCGAGTTATTTGCAGATATAAGTATGATGTATATACCTGTATACTATACATGTGTATAGTGTTCGAGCTGAAATATATAAATTACAATGAAACATATTCATGTCAGAAAATATATTGCACATTCAGAGTATTGTTGCACTTATCATGATATGTTGTATATGTCACATGACAGAATGTATTGCACATATGTCGATAGTGTCCAGAGTATTTCACATTTGAAGTCCTACAGGAGTTCAGGGCAGTTATTGCTTTTGGAAAGAAACTGTTTTTGAGTCTGTTTGTTTTAGTCCTGATGCACCTGTAGCGCCTCCCAGAGGGCAGCAGGGCAAACAGATCAGAGCCAGGGTGGGAGCTGTCATTTATGATGTTTCTGGCTCTGCTGAGGCAGCGGGAGGTGTAAATGTCCATCAGGGAGGGGAGAGGACAGCCAATGATCTTCTGTGCTGTCTTTACCACTCTCTGTAGCCTCTCCTTGTCTGCTACAGTGCAGCTGCCGTACCATACTGTGATGCAGTATGTCAGCAGGCTCTCGATGGATGAGCGGTAGAAGGTCAGCAGCAGGTTGGAGTTTAGTTTGTGCTTCCTGAGGACTCTCAGGAAGTGTAGCCGCTGCTGAGCCTTCTTGGTGATTGACGTGATGTTCTCTGTCCAGGAGATGTCGGCCGAGATGATGACGCCAAGAAACCTGATGGTGTGGACCCTCTCCACACACTCGCCGTTTATGTAGAGGGGGGCTGGGTCTGTGCTGAACCTCCTAAAGTCGATGATAATCTCCCTGGTTTTCTTGGTGTTGAGAGCGAGGTTGTTCTCAGAACACCAAGCAGCCAGCTTCAGGATCTCCTCCCTGTAGGCAGCCTCATCGCCCCTGGAGATGAGTCCGACCACTGTAGTGTCGTCAGCGAACTTGACAGTGAGGTTGTCATTGTGGGCCGGCCTGCAGTCGTGGGTGTAGAGGCAGTACAGGAGGGGGCTCAGCACACAGCCCTGTGGGGAGCCGATGCTCAGCGTGCTGGTGGAGGAGAGGTGGGGACCTAGTCTCACAGTCTGGGGTCGGTCTGTTAGGAAGTCCTTTATCCAGGCACATGTGAGAGGGGGGAGGCCAACAGTGTCCAGTTTTGTGCATAATCTGTCCGGGATTATTGTGTTGAACGCAGAACTGTAATCCACAAAGAGCATCCGGACGTAGCTCTGCTGCTGCTCCAGGTGGTTCAGCGCAGAGTGAAGAGCTACAGCTATGGCGTCCTCAGTGGATCTGTTCGCGCGGTATGCAAACTGGTGGGAGTCGAAGTCTGGGGGGAGATGGTCCTTGATGTGCTGAAGAACAAGTCTCTCAAAGCACTTCATGATTACCGGAGTGAGGGCCACCGGTCGGTAATCGTTCAGGCTGGTGATGGGAGATTTCTTCGGCACCGGGACAATTGTGGAGGATTTGAGGCAGTGTGGGATGACTGCCTGAGCCAGGGAGAGGTTGAAGATCCTGGTAAAGGTGGGGGCGAGCTGGTGGGTGCACGCTCTGAGCACCTTGCCCGGTACTCCGTCTGGGCCAGTAGCCTTCTTGGTGTTCACCGCCAGGAGCACCCGTCTGACATCGTGCTCCTGGATGGTGAGTGGGGTGGTGCGGGAGCCAGATGGGGATGTGGGTGGGGGTGTGGGTGGGGGCATGGTTGGAGCAGGTGCATGCTGCTGTGATTCAAACCGGGCAAAGAAGCAGTTTAGCTCCTCTGCCAGTGTTGCGCTCTGATCTGCTGTCGACACATCACAACCTCTGAAGTTGGTGATGTCCTGTATGCCCCGCCACACCTCCCGAGTGTTGTTGCTGGACAGGTGGGACTCTATGCGCATCCTGTGGTCCGCCTTGGCTCTTTTTATGCCTCTTTTCAGGTCAGCTCGAGCAGCACTATACAGTGCTCTGTCCCCTGACCTGAAGGCAGCGTCCCGGGCTCTGAGGAGTGCGCGGACCTGGCTGGTCATCCAGGGTTTCTGGTTAGGGAAAGCCCTGATGGTTTTGTCCACAGTCACATTCCCGATGCAGAACTGAATATAGTCCAGTACCGTTCCTGTGAGTGTCTCCAGCTCCTGTTGTTCAAACACATCAAACACATCCCAGTCTGTCTGTTGGAAACAGTCTTGGAGTTCGGCGAGGGCATCTTCAGGCCAGGTTGTTACAGTTTTTGTGGTGGGCCTGTTCCTACGTCTAAGGGGGGTGTAGGCTGGGGGAAGCAGGAGGGAAAGATGGTCTGACTGCCCGAGGTGGGGGAGGGGTACGGCCCTGTATGCATGCTTGATGTTAGTGTAGACATGATCCAGGGTGTTCTCCCCCCCTTGTAGCACACTTAACATGCTGGTAGAACTTCGGGAGTACAGTCTTTAAGTTGGCCTTATTAAAGTCCCCCGCAATAATGTGAACACCGTTGGGATGAGCCCGCTGTTGTTCGTTTATGGTGTTCAGCAGGAGAGAGAGCGCCGTGTTTACACTGGCGTCGGGTGGGACATACGCAGCTGTGACGATAACAACAGTCAGCTCTCTCGGCAGAAAGAAAGGCCGACATCTAACAGACATGTACTCTATGTCCGGACAACAGTGTTGGTCTATGATTGTCCCGTTGTTACACCAGTTGTCGTGCACATAGATACAGAGCCCCCTTCCTCTGCTCTTACCAGAGTCCTCTGTCCTGTCCCAGCGTAGCAGAGTTCGGCCTGCTAGCTGCACGCTAGCATCGGGTATGTCCGGGTGAAGCCAGGTTTCAGTGATAATCAGTACACAACAATCCCGGACATAGCGGTTTCCAGCGAGTAGTAATTCCAGGTCGTCCGTTTTATTTACCAGGGATCTGGCGTTGGACAGATACAGGCTCGGAAGAGGTGGCTTGTGAGGTTGTTTTCTTAGCCGTAGCATGACGCCGGACCTGCAGCCCCGCTTCTGCTTCCTCTCCCTCCTCCGTCTGCGCTGCCTTCCAGACCCGATAACAATCCACAGAGAGTTCGGTGGTCTCGCTATGTCGTCTGGAATATTGTGCGTGTGGTGAAAGTCACTCGAAACAGATATCTGGTGTTGGTTTCTGATATCCAAGAGCATCTGGCAGGTGTACGGGACGTTCGCATGACCGGTAGTGCACAAAAGAAAGAAAAACGACAGAAAAAGAAAGAGAAAAGAGCACTGGAATGGGGAGCCGTAAGCCGCTGCATCCATGCGAGCCGCCATCTTAGCCTATTCCAATGACATTATTTCTTCCTCATTCTACTGCAGTGGAAGAACATTGTTCATCTGCTGTGTGTCTGGCTTTAAGAACTCCAAATTCAAACTTATTTATAAAGCGCTTTTCATGCCAGAAGCAACATAAAGTTCTTTAAATAATAAAAACTATTTATGCACATGATAATAAAACAAGCCTCCACACAACAAAGTCTATAAGAGCAATTTAAAAACATTATAGTCTCTTTCACAGTCACATGTGCTTACACACACACACACACACACACACACACAAACACACACATGCAGACAGATGCACACATACACATGCACACAAGTACCCACCTCCCCATCATTCTCTCCATCCCTTTTCTACCCAAACATAAACTCTGGCCCTTTTTTTTCTTAACTGAGCGTAGAAATAAAATACTACTAAAAGTACACATCTTGACACTGCTTTGTGGAAATAATATTTTGGGGATCTACCCACAAATATACATATATATTTAAATATCCAGTTTACTTATATATAAATGAGGATATTAGGTGAGAGGACTGTATGTGTTAAAACAGCAGAGGCAGACTCCTGCTGTAGGATTTACTTGCTGCTCTCGAAGAAGGCGGACGCTCTTCTCTCCCTCTCTGAACCCACCCTACCCTGCACTTTGCCAGTCTATCTATCTGAGTCTCTCTCTGCGTTTCTGTCCTAAACCTGAACCATCTTGAACAATGGATCTGATCAGCTGGTCTCTCAATGCAATCGATCAAATTTATTCAAACTGAAAAACGTGCGTAGCTGAGCCGCTTGCCCTGGCGGAACGCTCGCGGATGGATACGTGATGGATTCCTGCGGGTGTGGAAGGCCATGTTTCTGTCGCTTCTTTCCGTTGAGGACACAGAGGACATCTACACATTGGGATTCATGATAACTGGGTTTCTGCTGTTTGGAGCGGGCGGTTTCCTGGTGTATCACAACATTCGGACGCTGTCGGCGGCCACTGGCAAGCTGCCGGATTTTTGTGCCGGTGTGTGTCGAGCTGTGAACAATCAGACTATAGCGTTGCAAGAGCTTAATCGTAAACTGGAGGCTATTCTAGCTCAGAACAGCAAGCTGGCTGCGGTTCTGGAGCTCGTACGCAGGGTGGACACCAACTTGGAGAAGTTGTCGGCTCAGCTGGATGGAAACTGATCCAGATTTGGATGATTAGAGTCGCCAGTGAAACCACAGAGACTCGAGGCAGACGAAACAGTTCTAGCCTGAACCAAAACAAATGCTGTTATCTTCATCTGGCTCCCTGTACCGGCCTTGAATGGCTGGTTATCAAGTTCCCCTGGAATGTTATGCGGATGGACGCTCTGCCCCCATCCTCCCCCCTCCCAGCTTCTCGGGCTGTGGACCTTTCCTGGATCAGCTCCCAGGTCGTCCCACCATCATCTGGGGCAGAGACTGGAGAAAGAAACTGGGGCAAAGTTCACAGGCTTTACTTACACTTACTGACACATACATACACACACGCACACACACACCCTCCCCCATGTTTCACCGCCTTCATTGGACCCTTCCCCCCTCCCTCCACGGCGGCAGACTGGATGGATGTGCTACTCAGCTGCATCCACACTTGGCTGTGATGGGAGACCCCCCCCACCACGTGTTTTTATGTTGACTGTCTGAATATGTACTTTTTGTACCAAGGTGTGTTTTTTTTGCATGTCTACCCTGCACCCTTCAGGCTCGGGGTAGCGACGCCTCTTTTGTCCCCTCATCCCGTCTCTCCCTCATGTTATTTCCATCTGTGAAGATGCTGCTCGGCGGCTGCTGCCTCGCTCTGCCTGATCCTGTTTGGTACTGGAAAAAATTTCATTGCACTTGTTGTAATGACAATAAAGTTTATTCATTCATTCATTAGGTATGTTTGGGCAAGGTTTGCCAAGAGATGAAAGTCCATCTGGTGAATTTTCAACCATTTGAACGCGTCTAAGAGACACAAATGATGCTGGTGTTGTTACCAGAGCAGGTTTTCCTGTCAGCTATATTCCACTCCTCCCGAGAGCTACTCCTGTGTGCAGGTCATTCAGAAAGTGTATCAGAAAAACATCATTTCTCATCTCCTCAGACTGTCAGTGATGGCAGCTCACAGTTGTATACGATATGTATGTGATAGCTGTGAATTCTGCATTCATTAGCCAACTTTTTATTTCATCTGTAACTTGAAGTTTTACTGATTGTTGTCTGGATGGAACTAAACAGTTTGGCTCCAGAGTCTGTAGTAGCTCACAAAACCCTCATTCCCAACAACACTGAAAGCCTCAGGTCTTTAAAAGTGAAGTATGAGATTGCAGCAGGAACACTCACAGCTCTTTTTGAATTATTATTTCAGTTCTGGAGGAGAAAGTCAGTCAAATGTGGTAAATGTGGTAATGATGAGCCGTTATCATTGGAGCTGCTAGCACAGAGTCTACGCCACGGTCTCTGTTCAGGTGTCCAGAGAGGTCTGTTTGAAACCTAAAGCTGGATGTCAGGAAGGAAGGAAGGAAGGAAGGAAGGACGGACAGACAGTTTCAGTAAAAAGCATCAGCTATAGTAAATGAATAGTGGAGTGCTGTGTATCGCTCTCTGCGGACATGGAGTGCTGTGTTTGGAGGTGTTGAAGAGCCGTATGTCGTGGGGGAGGAAGGACCTCCTCAGTATGTCCATGGAGCAGGACGGTGACAGCCGTCTGCTCCTCTGCCTGCAGGTGGCGCTGTGCGGTGGATGATTTGGATCAGTGATGGACGGGCTGCCCCTGGCACACCACAGCATACTGGAGGACCCTCGCTACCACGGACTGGTAGAAGATCTGTAGCAGCTTCGTGCAGACGCTGAAGGACGCCAGCCTTCTGAGGAAGCACCGCCGGCTCGGTCCCTTCCTGCAGAGCATCAGTCCAGTCTATCATCCAGCTGCACCCCAGGTATCTGCAGGTGGGCCACCTCCACACAGCCCTATTTGAAGATGACCGGATCCGGGTGCAGCCTGGGTCTCCTGACGTCCACCACCAGCTCCCTGGTCTTGGTGGTGTTGAGGAGCAGGAGGTTGGAGAACACCATGTGACAAAGTCCTGGATCAGTCGTCTGTACTCATCCTCCTGTCTTCTGATAAAATCCACAACGGCTGCCATCCGCCGACTTCTGTACAAGCAGATCTCCGAGTTGAACTGAAAGCCGGACGTGTCCAGGCTGAACCGGACCAGAGGGAGAACAGTTCCCTGCAGCGCTCCTGTGCTGTGGACCACGTGTCGGACCTGCAGTCCCCCAGCCTCAATACAATATATAAATACAAAGTAGAAATGATTATTTCCTCGTTTTTATCAAATGTTTAAATTTTAGACACATACAGGGCGAGCTGAGCCCTGAATCAGTGTAAACCTGTGTGATGTTGCTCCCTCAGCGACACCGTTTACACCGAGCGGCGATGGAAGCCACTTGTCTGAAATGAGACTCCGTTCACACTGCAGCTTATCAGTTCAGATCAAGCAGCAACCTTGGCGGTTAGATGTGAAGCCTGTGCAGAAGAGCAAAAAACTGCAGTTCCCCCCTCATCCACTAGGGGCTCCAAAACCGAGCAAATCCCCATAGACTCCCATGTTAAAAACACACGTTTAAAGCCTGGTACACACTCCGGGAGTGACGGCAGGCGAGACGTTGCCAAGATGGCGACGGTGGGAACCGTCCAATGAGCTTCAATTCTGCTCTTCAGAAACCTACGGGTGACGTCACAGAGGCTCCGCCCATCTTTTATATACAGTCTGTGGCTGAAAGTGGGGAAGAACGTCCACGTGGATACCCAGCGTGAAGCCTCCAGTACGTCCGTAAACACTACGTCTGAACATGCGCTTCAGGGCCGAAATGACGTGAATCTGATTTGATGGGACCTGCTGCAGGAACTACAGCTCATCTTGTTCTGTAAAAAGACTTGAACACAAACTAAAATATAAAAACTTGTTTATTTAAAAAAGGAAAAACCAAAAAGCCTGAAAGTAAATGGGTGAGTGTAGAAAGCTGGTTTTAATGTTGATGGAGGGATAAACCATCACTAATGTCTTTTCTTCGTCCTCATATTTCATCCCAAAACAGCACTTTCAGAGTTCTTGTGAGTCCTCATGTGACAAACCAAAGAACTGACTTGATTGAAGCATTTTCCACATGACTTACAGGAATACGGCTTCTCCCCGGTGTGAGTCCTCACGTGGCGCATCAAATCACACTTCCGGGCGAAACTTTTTCCACAGATTTGACAAGCAAACGGCTTCTCCCCGGTGTGAGTCCTCACGTGACAAACCAAAGAACTGACTTGATTGAAGCATTTTCCACAGATCTGACAGGAAAACGGCTTCTCCCCGGTGTGAGTTCGCACGTGACGCAACAAATCACACTTCTGAGTGAAAGACTTTCTGCATGTTTTACAGGGAAACGGCTTCTCCCCGGTGTGAGTCCTCATGTGTCTCAACAAGGAACATTTTAAACTGAAACATTTCCCACATGTCTGACAGGAATACGGCTTCTCCCCGGTGTGAGCTCTTCCATGGATCGTTAGCTTGCTCTTATCTTCAAACGGTTTCCCACAGGTTCTGAAGGAATAGTCTTTCTTATCTGTGTGGTGCTTTTTAAGTCTTTCAAGTGATGACTGGTTAAAAAGTCCTCTTCCTCTTATATAAGGAAAGAACAAGGTGTCAGCTGGTTGCTGTGTATTACAGCCACTTTCTACCAGGACAGAGTTTCCTACATTGTTGTTTCCCTTTCTCTGACAACTCTTGTTTGGCTTCAGATGTGCACGTCTTGCTGGTCCTGAGTCTCCAACCTCGCTTCCTTCTAAACGTGAACGTTCATCTACAGGCGAGGTGGAAGAGGGAACATGGTCTCTGTGTGGTTCTGGGTCACTCTGCTCATTTTCCTCATGAGCAGCAGGAAGCGAGCAGGTATCAGTCTCATCCTTCAGCAGAAGCTGCTCCCCCTCCTGACTGGTCCAGAGTTCCTGTTCCTCTTTAACAAGTACAGACTCTGGCTGCTCCTGGTCCAGATCTGAGCTGCACAGCTGCAGGTCAGCTGGGAACTCCTCCTCTTCCTTACAGAAATATGGATGTGGGGCCTCTGGAGAGAGAAAGAGACATGAGTTATGAACATGGGTGAGAGAAGTGGGACTACTTCAGCTGCATTTATCCCCTCGCAGCGTCTGCTTGAGGTCGTTTACGGCGTCACCGCCGTTTACCCGACGTGCACCCCTTCCAGACCCGACGTGCACCCTTTCCTGCAGAAGTACTCTTTTGTGATTGGTCAGTTTGAGATAAGTGTTTCTGGATTTCTGGAGCATCTCGCTGAATTTGTGCGGTACCCGCGGAGCGTGCTGCTCCAGAAATCTATCTGGTGGTGATAAAAAACTAATCAGTGCTCAGTGGAGGGGTCAGTCACACCAAAAAGGCACCAAGACAATGCAGGATATGAGAGTGCAGACCAACAGGGCCACCGTCCACTGCTGGGGTGAAAGCTGATGGAACACCGTGCACTGCCCTATTAGACAGCAGCTCATAGGTGACCATAGTGATCGACAGCTGGTATGCTGAACATCTGTCTCACGTCCACTACAGCCGGTTTCTGGTTCAGCCATTTGGGTGTGAGAGTCATTATCCCTTCAAAGGCTACACCGGATAGAGCTGGAGTTCTCTGGAAAAACGTGGGGAGGGCAGGTTGCCAGTTCTTGCTTTAGTCCGCTCAGACCCCCGGTGTTCAGATACGTTACCGCTGCCGAGTGGTACCCGTGTACCCAAGCTACAGCCTCTTACAGACCATAAACCAGACATTTCTGTCCCATTTTCAGGTGGTTGGTGTGACTTTTTCCAACGTGCGCTCTCTTTTCTGGTGGGAGTGTAGCTCACCTGTGTGCAGGCTGCAGGTAGATACACGAGGCAACATAATTACACGTCAACATGAGAATAAAATAAATAAAAGCAGGCTGTTTAGTTTTCATAATAAAAGGAAAATATAAACCAGTTCTAGAGGAAAGGGAACCCTTGACCACTTCTGTTGGGGTCTGGTGCAGAATGAACCTAAATAATAAAATATTTTAATTAGGGCTTTAAAAAATAACGTGGTGGTAAATAATTTATGTAATTAATTGCATTAATATTTTAAACACATGCGGCATGACGAGCCCCAGACATCCGTCATTTCTCCATGATGACGGCGGGACGTGGAGAAGCACGATGGGAAAGATCAGTCGAGTTGATCTATGATGGACTGGAGCATAAACTCAGTGTTACTGGAGCAACATGGACGTCGCCTCCGTGAAGAATGAGGGTGTTTTAACACACACTCTTCTCCTGATGAGAGGGTTCCTCACCCACACGTCTCCTGTATTTTTAGCTCCCCCTGCGTCCTGCAGCAAACATGGCTGATCTAGAGGATCTCTGATCGTCTCTGTTTGTGCAGCAGCTGCTTCCTCCTCCTCTCACGTTGCTCCGGGAATCACGGCGGCTGTCGGTGATCAGCTGATCGGCTTTTCTCTCTTGCTGCGTGTGTTTATGGATCAGCTAAGAAGCAGGAAACTAGATTTCATGTTCACACCGTCATGTATTTACCTCTAAGTAGGGCTGGGCGATATGAACATATATATCATCTGGACGATAGAAAACGTCATCGTTTCATATGAGGCTCTATTGTTTACGCTGCGGTTAGATGCTTTACTGCAGTATTTTACGGCATGCCCATGCACGCTGCAAGACATTACCAAACATGGAGGAAGACGGTTCTAGGTGCGTTTCAGAGCAGGGTAATGCACGACAAGATGACCATCCAACCCAAACCGAGGAGCTTGTACCTAAATGAGGAGCAACTTCTGTCGCATGGATGTGGTTTGGATATAAAAAGACCGACGTGGAGCAGACAACCGTTGTTTGTAAGGTATGCCGGCTCCCGGTCCCAACAACAGATTACTAACTTATTTTATTACCTGCTCAAGAATCACGACAAAGAATACAGAGAGTCAACGAGCAAAGGCCGCAAAAGCAGCGTCGACCGGCGGCGAAAGTGCTCATAATAAACTCCAGATGCAGACGCTGCAGCAGCTTTTACGCGTATACCAAAGCCCCGCAGATGGAAGGTCACCGCAGATGCTCCAAGCACATCTGCAAACATGTGGTTCCACACGGTGGAGAAACACTCGATCCGAGAGCTGAAAACACACGACTAAAGTTGTGTTACCTGATTTATATGATGCACGTTTACGTGTTTATATGTTTACATGTTTACGTGTCTATATGTGTACGTGTTTACATGTTTGTGTTTACATGTTACATGTCATATATCAGGATATCAGTTTTAGGTCATTTCATCCAGTCTGAACCAACCATAAGTCTTCTAGAACAATGAGCCTCCTCACCAATTTGTTCCTATGATTCTTCCTACATCTGTCTTTAATTTGTACTTAAGAAGTTTTAAACAAAATCCCTCTCAAAGGACACAGACCAGAGGGGTATTGCACGAAACCAGAATAAAGAAATCCAGGATAATTAAGCAAGCCCAGCTTGACCTAGCTTGCGCGGCCTATCCTGGCTTAATTGGTTGCACGTTTGCTGAGCCAGGATGAGAAGGTGTGGCTAGGTTAAGCCAGGTGAAGATAGTTGGGATAAGTGCGTGTGCACGGCATACTGAAGCAGACCTCGCGATCGCTCACAGAATCACCGATGGGGAAATGGATAAAAGTCGCGCGTCCTACGTCACGGCCGCTGAACAACAGCTCCTGACGGAGTTCTCTGACTAAGTTAAGGATATTATAAGGAAAAAAGGCAATACCAATGCCATAAGTAAAGAACGCGAGAGAGCCTGGCAGACAATAGCCGACCGGCTCAATGCGTAAGTAGTCAAAAACTGTACAATTAGTAAACAGTGCTCCACTGGAACTGTCATAATTAGGCTACAATTAAAGGATTACTTTTCAAATCCACTAACTGTTGTATACTTTAAGAGTGACAAGCAGGTGCATGTTACTCAGGAAATGTAGAGTATGATTAGGTGCAAACAATCATCCACAATGTGTCATTTAATCTATTTTCCTCATGTAATGTTTTTATCTATTTTATCTTTCTGTCCTTCATAAAGGACAAACCTGTCTGGCCATAAAAGGACCTGCAGCAAGTAAAAATTAAATATAAGAACATTTTGCAGGCTGGTAAGTGACTCCAAAGTAGATAACCGTGAACAAATGAGGTGAATAGATGAGGTGTCTGCTGACATGTTCAATGTCTGTATGATTGTAGCAGTTAAAAAAAGGCCTATAGAATTGGCACAGGGGGCAGCCCACCAAGCCAGGATGTGACTCCAGCGGAGGAACTGGCCTCCATTTAAATAAAGGGAGGCCAGTGATGGAGGGGATCCAGGGAGGGACAATAACTGACTCTGTCCCAGCCACAGAAACTGTCCGCTTCATACAAGGTACACAAAGTACTGCAATTCTACTGCACATGGAACACAATCAAATATAATATAGTGTCTGACTTTGGATAATCTTGCAGTGTCTGGGAACACAATTACGCTTTTGGAGCCACCAGAAGATGATCCGGTTAGTACAGTGTCTCCAAATCACAGGCTTGGTATGTTCTGTGAAATCTTAATCCGAGTCCTCTCGCTGCATGTATACGGCAGGGGGAAGGTACATCTGCAGCTGCAGAATGCACGTCTGCAGATGAGGAGACTGTGTCAGTGGAGTCCAGAAGGCTTGAGGCATGTCAGTTTTATGGGATTGGCCTGCTTATTTATTCCATGAAGGATATGAAGTCAGTGATGTGGTGCTAATAGAAAATGTGTAGCAGGACCCGGATGCTGCACAGTCTCCTAAGCGGCCTGGTAACATTGTGAGTATTGGCTAAAGTAAATCTACGTTATGCACAAATCCTGCTGTGCTAACTGACATTTCCTTTACAGACTTCACAAACTGTCAGAACGCTTTATTCAGGGCACCTGGAGAGAGAGAGAGAGCTGGCAGATGTTAAAAGCTGACTCAAAAAGAGAAAGCTCCAAGAAATAGAGCTGGATCTAGAGATTAAACGCTGGACACTCAGAAAACTGGACCTGGAAATCCAGAAACTAGAAAGAGAAGTGAGTGTTTCAATGCACACAGTAACCATATCTGCAATACAGTGTTTTAATCCTTGTTACTTTTGCTGTTGTAGGATCCAAGCAACCAAGACAAATGACTGCTTAATTAAAAAAAAAAAAGAACTAGAACATTGGTGTCCGTCCTCTTTTCATGAATGTAAAAGAATTTCAAAGAACCACCAGTGCTAAACAAAATGCTCACACAGGAAAAGCTCTTTTATTAAATAAAGGGGCTAAATCCAAAAATTAAGTGAAGAAACCTGCAATATATTGCTCCCTGACAAGTCTGCCATTAATGTTGTCCGGGAAGATGGGAGCATTTTCCCAGTCAACATCAACAGCCACTCAGGGGGGGGGGGGGGGGGGGGGGGGGTCTCTCCTTTCTTAGGCCTGCAATGTTATGCAGTACTACGCATGCAGCAATAACATCACAGGCTCTGTCCGGGGAAATCCTCAGGTGGTGCAGGCACTGAAACCGAGATTTCAGAAGGCCGAAGGTCATCTCGATTCGAGCCCTTGTCTTGGTGTGTGCATGGTTGTAGGCCTGCTGTGGTGGGGTTTGGGGATCCGCAAGGGGAGTCAAGAGGAAAGACTCACAGGCGTATCCTTCATCTCCCAGCAGCACACCCGAGAATTCACCTGATAATACAAAATATCATTTAGAAAACAGAGTTACACACACAATGTCCAAGGTGCTTACAGTACAAATGTGTGGGCTACCTTGTGAAAGTCTCTCATAAATTGGACTAGCCCGAAAGACTCTAGAGTCATGCACTGAGCCAGGCCACTTTGCCTCTAAATTGCTCACAAGGCAGTCAGCATCACAGATCATCTGAAATATTTAGTTGTAGCCTATTAAGGTCATTAAATGCACAGAACAGATTCATGTAGGTCATAACCACAAATCACTCTTACCTGAACATTGATGCTGTGGAAGGATTTCCTGTTAATGTAATCTCCCTCATGTTCACCTGAGGGGCGTCTGATTCTTATGTGTGTGCAATCCACTGCCCCAATGATGTTAGGGAAAGCTGTAACAAAAAATAGTGAGTATCCAACTGTGACAGATATACTTAGAAACTAATGGGTGCACATTAAAATTGAGGTTACCTGCAATCTTGTAAAACTCCTCCTTGATGTAGAGGGGTCTTCTGTGGCCAGGGAAGGTGATGAATATATTGCTGAATGATTTCAGCGCCAGACAAACGCATCTGATTGTCCGGCAAATGGTTCCTTTATTGAGGTTCTCTGCATCCCCAACAGAATAAAGGAAGCTCCCACTCGCAAGCCATCTCAATGTGACACAGATCATCTGTGGTACAGTGAGGGCATGGCTTCGCGCTGTCTGGTGCTGTATTTTTGGACTCAGCAGCCTACATAAATATCTTAGTCCATCACCCGAAAATCTGTATCTTTCAATGACACAGTCATCTCCAAAGGCCAGGGGATCTGACCTGTCCCTGAAGACTCGTTCACGTCTGAATGCTCTTCTGAGGATGCGGGCTTCCTCGTCCAGCACATCCTCCAAAAAAGGGCAAGCCATTATGAAGAGGGAACAGGTGAAGGGGAGTTGGACCAGAATATTCTACATTGTCTTTGTCACAGATTAAATTGAAAACACCTTTGAAACTGAGGTATCTAAGCATAGCATTTGTATGGTACACACTTAAGTCTTTACCATATAAGGTTCTCTGTCCCACAGACTGGATTGACACAAGAACATGCATTCCATGCAAATGAACATCCTATAGGCAAACTCTATGATTGGAGGACACAGGACTGAGGAATTTTCTTTGTTTAAACCCTATATAAGACAGAACGACACATCAAGTCTTTAGGTCTTGGTTCTGGCTTTGGGACCTCCAGATTTTGCTGCAGAAATCTGTTTTGATGTCTGAACTTTTGTAATAAACTTCTTTTTATTATTCAAGTCAGCGTCCAGAGACGTTTTTGCCTGAAAGCCAATTTTTCCACATCTCCTGATCAAGATACATCAAATTCTCATCAGCTGTGTTTTGTAATCTCAATTACTGCAATAAAACACATATTTATAAAACCTCTGACAGCAATTTGACGAGCAGTCTTCATTAGCATAGCAATATAACACTTGGCCTGATGAAATCATGCACTTATGACCAAGTTGATATTGTGTGATGAAATCGTGATCCTGTATTTAAATAAAATGACTGGAAAAAAAAAAAATTATATGCACTGCACTAGCACTACATGACAGCACCTGGGTCCAACTGGACTCAAAGCGGTCTGACTAACACTTAATTATGACGTCCCATCTTGTTTGAATTCATGCTTGTGTTGTTCTTACTCTCAAATGTAAGTCGCTTTGGATAAAAGCGTCTGCTAAATGACTGTAGAATAGAATAGAATAATAATACTACAACTAGAATCCATATAAAAAGGCTGCTGCGATTACGAACAGATTTGGATTAAATGTACAGTGACTGTATATGTAATATTTTAATACTGGATGATTAAAATGACGCGCCATACTTAGGAAGACCATGGACATGCTGTAAAACACATTAATTCCTCACAGAATTGACGTTAGACATGCAGGTGACTCGCTAGGATTAATCTTAGCCTGAGCAGTTAGCCTGGTCTGGAGCAGGCTAGCTGCAGCGGATAAATCACCACAGTAACTTGGCCGGGTTTAGTTTGAGCTGCTTTCATGCAACCGACTTAGGGCTAAATTCAGCCAGGATAACCAACATATCCCGGCTTAATCCCTTATCTTGGTTTCGTGCAATACCCCTCAGGAGGTTAGTGGTGTTATTAACCCGGTTAGTGGTGTTATTAACCAGGAGGTTAGTCGTGGTATTAACCCGGAGGTTAGTTGTGGTATTAACCGGTTAGTGGTGTTATTAACCCGGATAGTGGTGGTATTAACCAGGAGGTTAGTGGTGTTATTAACCGGTTAGTGGTGGTATGAACCCGGTTAGTGGTGTTATTAACCCGGATAGTGGTGTTATTAACCAGGTTAGTAGTGGTATTAACCAGGAGGTTAGTCGTGGTATTAACCCGGAGGTTAGTCGTGGTATTAACCGGTTAGTGGTGGTATTAACCTGGTTAGTGGTGTTATTAACCCGGATAGTGGTGGTATTAACCAGGAGGTTAGTGGTGTTATTAACCGGTTAGTGGTGGTATTAACCTGGTTAGTGGTGGTATTAACCAGGAGGTTAGTGGTGGTATTAACCAGGTTAGTGGTGTTATTAACCAGGTTAGTGGTGTTATTAACCAGGAGGTTAGTGGTGGTATTAACCAGGTTAGTGGTGGTATTAACCAGGAGGTTAGTCGTGGTATTAACCGGTTAGTGGTGGTATTAACCTGGTTAGTGGTGTTATTAACCCGGATAGTGGTGGTATTAACCAGGAGGTTAGTGGTGTTATTAACCGGTTAGTGGTGGTATTAACCAGGTTAGTGGTGTTATTAACCAGGAGGTTAGTGGTGGTATTAACCAGGTTAGTGGTGGTATTAACCAGGAGGTTAGTCGTGGTATTAACCCGGAGGTTAGTCGTGGTATTAACCGGTTAGTGGTGGTATTAACCTGGTTAGTGGTGTTATTAACCCGGATAGTGGTGGTATTAACCAGGAGGTTAGTGGTGGTATTAACCAGGTTAGTGGTGTTATTAACCAGGAGGTTAGTGGTGTTATTAACCAGGTTAGTGGTGTTATTAACCAGGTTAGTGGTGTTATTAACCAGGAGGTTAGTGGTGGTATTAACCAGGTTAGTGGTGGTATTAACCAGGAGGTTAGTTGTGGTATTAACCAGGTTAGTGGTGTTATTAACCAGGAGGTTAGTGGTGGTATTAACCAGGTTAGTGGTGGTATTAACCAGGAGGTTAGTTGTGGTATTAACCAGGTTAGTGGTGGTATTAACCAGGTTAGTGGTGGTATTAACCAGGAGGTTAGTTGTGGTATTAACCAGGTTAGTGGTGTTATTAACCAGGAGGTGTAAATGTTAAAGCCAAGGAAGTCCTATCCTTTATTTGCTTTGTCAGCTCACATATTCTATTTTTTATTAAACCCGTGAAACACGTTTCATCCCTACAGGAATCTTCCAGTTCAATCAGTTTCCTCTGATTTTAATGTTTCTGATTTCATTTTATTTCTGTCTGAAAACTAGAGTTGCCACCAGTCCCGTTTTTCCCAGAATTGTTCTCTTTTTTTACAAGCTGTCCCGGGAAAAATAAAATCTCTCCCGGGACACAATTTGTCCCGGTTTTTCGGGGAAAATGCAAAAACCTTATTTGATTTCCTTCGTTCTGTAGTCTACAGATGTCCTCTGTGTTAATGTGGCTGTACGTCACACGCAAGTGACGTGCCCAAGCGCTGAAAGTGGCCCGCGCAAGCCAAGCAGGCCAGGGAGGGAAACTTGATGGAAGACAGACAGCAAGCTGAATCAGGCGTCCGTCTTATTTTCGCCAAGTTTTGGAGTCTTTAATTAAAATGGGAGGAGAGACAACGGACGAGGAAGGAGAAGGAGCAAATTCATGTAAGCCACCGGCAAGAAAAAAACGATATACTCGTTACAATCCTCACTGGGCGACACTTTCGGAGTTTGAATGGGTACGGCCGACCCAGGAAGACCATTTTTCAGCTACTTGTGTTTTGTGTCCGGCAAAAATATCCGTAAAATATGAAGGGAAAAACGCTTTGGAAATCCACGCGAAAACAAAAAAGCATCAAGTTGTGGTATCAAACAAACGAAAACAGGCAGCCATTGCAACTTTTATGACCAAAAAAGGTTCACCAGAGGAAGACAAGATTGCAGTGGCAGAGCTTACCAGTGTGTACCATGGAGTTAAACACGGCCACAGTTACTTATCAACGGATTGTGGCAATAAAGTCAGTGCTAAGATCTTTAATGATTCTACAGTTGCCAAAAAAATTTCATGTGGAAGAACAAAAAGTGAGGCTTTAGTCCAGAATGTCTTGGCTCCTTTCAGCCAGGAGCATTTAGCAACAGAACTGCAGGATGCACCATATTTTTCTGTCTGTTCCGACGCATCAAACTCGGGCAACGCAAAACTGTATCCATATACAGTTCAGTACTTCCACACAGAGGAGGGCGTTAAATATGGCCTGTTGGAATTTTACGAGGACCCGCATGAAACTAGCAGTGCCATCTATGAGCAGATTGTGGACATCACAGAAAAAAATGGCCTGAGAGTGAGTCAGATTAGTGCGTATGGAGCTGACAATGCATCTGTGAATTTTGGCAAGCATAACTCAGTTTTCCAAAAACTAAAAGAAGTCAATCCACACATCATGAAGGGAAACTGCAAATGTCACTTGATTCACAACACCCTGAAAAACGCAAACAGAATTCTCAGTGCTGCAGGTTATGATGCTGAAGCTATTGTCTTAAAAATCTACAGCGAATTCTCATGCTCAGCCAAAAGATCAGATTCTCTGAAGGAGTTTTGTGAGTTTACTTCAATACAGTATAAAGAGATACTGAGGCATGTTCCAACCCGTTGGCTCTCTCTGTTGCCTGCAATTCAGCGGATCTTGGAGTGTTGGCCTGCCCTGAAGTGTTACTTTTTGTCACTGGGAAAGGAGGACTGTCCTGACATTATTTGGAGGGTTATGTGCAATGGTGCTACTGATGCTGTCACTGGCAACAGCAATGAGGTGACACTGCCTGAGTGTGTCCTGCTGTTCCTGCACAATGTCATGCAAGAGTTTCACTGTGCAATTCTGAAGCTGGAAAATGAGAGTGCTACTCTACTGGATATTCATGAAGTAATGAGTCGATTGCGCAGCCAATTAATTTTGCGCCGTGCAGACAGATTCTATGGTCATAAAACAAAGCAAGCAATCCGAAAACTGAGTGCAAGAGAACAAACAAAGTTTGCAACACTGGCTGACTGCTTCTTTGAAAAGGCTGTTCTGTACCTTGAGGCTAACTTTGATTTTGATGATCCAGTTTTGTCTCACACCAGCTGTCTCCATCTAAGTGGTCCGATGGAGTGGGATGGACTTGAAGGATTGGTCAACAAACTAGCTCTGGACATAGGCGAAGACAAACTGTATCAGGACTACACTGTACTGAACAGTGTCTTTGAAAGCATCCCAGAAGATCTGGCACCGGACAAGAAATGGGTGTTTTTTTTCAAGAGGGTGAAAGGGGCCACTGAACTGCTCAAAGTGGTGTCTTTTGTTTTCTCTGTACCTGTCAGTAACGCCTATGCTGAGCGTGTATTTAGCCACATGGAGGATGTCTGGTCAGACAAAAGAAACAGGATGTCAGTGGCGCTGGTCAAAGCCGAACTTCAAGTCAGACTAAACTTTAAAGTATCATGCTTGGAGTTTAAAGCGTTCATGGAAGGACAGCACGAACTACTGAAGGCAGCAAAAGGAGATTCCAAGTACACATGGAAAAAGAGGTGAGTGGAAGCCCAAATTAATTAAGTTAAAACGTTTGTAATGGAATTACATTAAATCATGTTGTCACTTGTATTTCTAAAATGTGTATTCAATGTAGAAAGGGGCAGCAACAGACAAATAAGTCCAGAGTGAGTGCAGGGTCAAGTGCATCTTTGTCAGGGTCAAGTGCATCTTTTACAGGGAGAGAATCAGTGCCAGAACAAATGGGTAAGCAAGGAAATAGAATGTCATTCAAGTGTCAACTTAATATATGTGAACATCTAATCATGTTTTAATCTGTAAATCAAATCTATATTTATAATAGAAGATGGCAGCAGCAGGCCAAGGAGTCCATCCAGATTAAGTGCAGCAGACTCGATAACATCTGTGTCAGAGAGACAACCTGGTTCACAACAAAGAGGTAAGCAAAGAAATTAGTTGTTCCACTGTGACGTTAGTATATCTTCACATTTAATCATGTTTTAATAGGTATGTTTATCTATTTATATGTAATGTAGAAGATGGCAGCAGCAGGCCAAGGGACTCCAGATCAAGAGCAGCAGATTCAAGAACATCTGTGTCAGAGAGACAGTCTGTGTCAAGAAAAAAGCAAAGGTACAATAAGGGGCAACAAGGAGTCTTACAACTTTGTATAGCCTAGATTACTAAATCAATGTAGTATAGTTTACCTATCATTGTCAAAGCAAATATGCTTCTGTTAGATCTTCCACTGCATATCTCTCCTGTCATGTCTCTCTCTGTGTTCTAGTGTGTTGGCATGGCTGCTCAACTCGGACGTCTCAAATATAGGGTGACTCATCAAAATTATCAGCTGATATCTACTCTGTTTTGCCTAGCAGTCAGCATTGTGTATGAGAGATTTTGATCCGTAAAAAATTAAAAATATTAACAGGACTTTGTCTCTGTCTCCTATGTCTGAATTTCATGTTAATTTAGTTTGAACTGATAATAATCCCCGATTCCTCTGCCCCAAACTTTATGTCCAGTGTCCCTTTTTTCCACAAATCCAAGGTGGCAACCCTACTGAAAACTGAGGCTCCAGCTTCATTTTCCTCTGAGTGTAAAACTAAATGTACCGTAGAGCTCTGATCAGGATCCTCCATGAGTCCATGTGTTAGTTCATTCAGACCATCCCAGTGTTTCATACCTGTTCTGATTAACTTTATCTGTGGATTCCAGGTGATATCCAGCAGTCTGCGCTGACGATCGATCTCTTCTTCGTACTGGACGATGGTTTTTTCAAACTCTGTGAATATTTCTTCAGCAGCAGCAGTTAGTCGCTCGCTGATAAACTCTCTCAGATGCTGAACTGAAGACATTGTTGCTGAAACACTGAAATATTCAGCTGAGAGACGACAACACAACCGTCTTCCTGCTCCGTCCTCACACGAGGAAAGCTAACGATGCTGCTAGCGGCTTGTTTACTTCCGGTTGGTGTCACACTGGGAAGGTCCGGGTGGGGAGGACCGATGACTTTGATTCCACCTCAAACATGGATTTAAGTCTAAATTACATTTTGTGTGAACGGTTTATTACATAGTAACTTAGCGTGAATTAAAACCAAAACAAGATTCTGAAAACGAACATACAGATAATAATGGTTGAAGAATGAAATCTAGACAAAATCTAGTCATTGAAACTTTCATCAAATCTCTCCCTAAATGATTTTATTTCTTCGCTAACAGACAGACAGACAGACAGACAGACAGACAGACAGACAGATAGATAGATAGATAGATAGATAGATAGATAGATAGATAGATAGATAGATAGATAGATAGATAGACATGACCTACTCTTTGGTAGACGTAGAAGAAGACACAGAAGAAAAGAAATGAGAAGCAGCGTATTTGTATCTGTGGTGGTTACAGTAACTGTATAATGTTAATCAGGCTGGTTTTGAGTTGAGCTTTGAAGGTTAGAAGAGAATGAGTGTTTCAGACGTTTGGTGGCAGAGGGAGGAGCAAAGCGACCGGGAGCTCTTCTCTGGATGGAGGAGGAGGATCTGAAGGAGCTGGCTGAGGTGGGGCCAAGGGGGCATGTGAAGGGGGTCAGACAAACATAGAGGGGCGTGGTTGAGGAAGGCCTTTAAAGGTGTAGAGGAGGAGTTTGAATTTGGACAAAAGTTATGTCATTGTGCAGAGACATGGGGCCGTATACGGTGCTGTGTGAAGAACAGGGATTAAAGTTTGCTTGAAGCTTGTAACAAATACGTGTGTGATGGTGAAAACTAGCTCAGTAGACGTGTAAAGTAAGATGAGAAACTGACAAACACACTAGTACCGGGGCTTCCACAGTGCTCTTCATTTGTTACGGGTTCATCAACCTTATAAAGCCTGGTTGGTTGGACGGCTACTGTCTTATCATACATGAACAACACAGAAGCTACACAACTCGTACATCACGATGAGGCACGAGCCGAGCATGTTCCTAAATTCTGTCCGAGCATGTCCGTCCATTCTCCATGAGATCTACAGTAATACTGCATGTTTTATGGCGGAGCTTTGAAGGGCCTCACGGGCAGCCATCTTGCTACAGGCTTGCTCTGTCGCGGGATCTGTGGTATCTGAGGGAAGGTGAGGGATCTGCACAAACATAAATCCTCTTATTCCTGACGGATTTCCAAATTAACAAAGCGGTTTGGTTTCTTACAAAAGTTATTAACTATAATTCTGAAAACTTGAACATGTTGAAACTGCTTTTGTCTTTGAAAAACGACGTAACCATGCAGCACAGGTGTGTTCTCCATCAGAAGGGGCAGTAAGGCTCATCAGAGCAGCAGAGCGGCTCATTGGCCAGGCATCAGCAAGTTCCAGCCAATCGCAGCCCTTCAGACCGCTGGAGGTCCTGTGCCTGGTACGGAAGAGGATCGGGTCGGAGGATGTGCTTTTGTTGGAGGAGCACATCGGCTGCACACAGTACGGCGCAGACCGTCACCACCATGCTGCTAGCGCTAGCTGCTCCCTGGTTTAAGCTAAGGCTGCACCATGTCACCACGAGTTAGCCTAAATATTGATTTAACATAAATACCTTTACGTGTATATTTATTGTGCCTACCTGTTTATTTTCATGTGAACGTCCACGGTTAAAGCTCTGTTAGAATCTTTGGCTATAATTATTCTTTATTAATAAGGATGTGTTGTCAGAGCTTCATCTCTGGAGTTTATAACCAACCAAACCAAGAAAGTTGCTATAAAATTGAGCAAGTTGTAGTTATTTATAAACTCATGCACCATTAAAACTGTAATGAGCAAGCGAGCTGACTGAGGCAAGATGGCCGCCAGCGCGGACGTTTGATCCAGTGGTCAACAGCGCAGGTGAGTCATCTGGTTCTATTGGGTTTTTGTTTTGTTTTTTTATAGGGTCTTTATTGAGAATTGTATATTACAGAACATCACAGTAACAACAACATAAGAGCAAGAACAATAACAAAAACCATAATAACAGAGTACAAAAAAATCAATAAATGCCGACATAAACAGCCGACATAAATCAATGGTTTTCAGCGCTTTCTTATTATTTCATTTTTTATTGTCATGAGGTATTGTTTGAGTTCCTTTGTAAAAGTTAAGAACAAGGGTTTTTGGTTTGAGAATTTCATTTATGGATGTGGTATTTAGCAAGAATCAGAATTAAAATAATTACATAATATTGGTCGAGTTATAGGAAAAGGAACCAAACGACACATCTCCATATGTGAGAGAAAAATGGAGGTCAACTTTAAGATGCAGGAGAGGTCACAGGACCAGAACAGACGATGGAAATCTTCTTCGGAGTGATCACAAATAACATCATTATCCTTCCTTTATCTGTGCAGAAATAGCTTGCAGCAGTGGCGGCTGGCCAATAGAGGGCGCTAGAGCGCCGCCCCACCACTCCCCACAAAAAAAATATATGTATATCTTTTTTAGATGAGCAAGATAAAAATATATATAATTAGCGAGTAAATTTGTTGTGTTCATCTACGTTGTTTAAAGTTACTGATTGGTCACATGTTTCCTCCCCCGGGCGCAAAAATCTTCACTCACAGACTCTCGCTGTAAGTTGAACATGCGCAGTTGCTTCTCTTCAATGCAAGAGATAGAAGCTTAGCTGAATTTGCATATCCCTGCCCGGACTAAGCTGTGGGATGACGTCACTATCGTTCGTGACAAGGTGCGCCAGAGTCGGAGAAGAAGAAGAAATGACGACAAAATGAGTAACTCTGTAAAATCACTAATAACAAAACCATATGAGAGGAGGAGATTTCAAGAGAAGCTTGAAGTGAAACAGCTTGGGCCTGATCAGCCAGATATTGTCATCAATCATCAGTCCAAAGACAGAGGGAGACGGTACACCCGGCCATTTTCCAGGACCTGGTTTAGCAACAAGGCTTGGCTAACTGCATGTAGCGACGCTAATGCTTTATTCTGCTTTCCTTGCCTCCTTTTTCAAACACCTGGATCAGACCCAGCATGGATTCAATAATAATAATAATAATGGATTAGATTTATATAGCGCTTTTCAAGGCACCCAAAGCGCTGTGTGAATCCATTATTCATCCACTCCTCACTCATACCTGGTGATGGTAAACTACGTGTGTAGCCACAGCTGCCCTGGGGCAAGCTGACGGAAACGTGGCTGCCAGTCTGCGCCTACGGCCTCTCCGACCATCACCGAACATTCATCCACACATTCATACACCAGCGATGCCAACACTGGAGGCAAGGAGGGTTAAGTGTCTTGCCCAAGGACACAACAACAGATGACTGCGGGAGCGGGAATCGAACCGCCGACCTTCCGATCATTGGACGATCTGCTCTACCGCCTGAGCCACTGCCGCCCCAGACAGGTATGACTGATTTAAAGCACTTTTCAGAAAAAGCAAAGAAGCACGAACAAACTGGGATCCACATCAAAACGCACTGCGACTCGCCATGTTTGGGAAAATGAACATTTCTGCTCAGCTTGATGAAGGCTACAGGATAGGGATCCGTAAGCATAATGAGGAGGTCGACAAAAACAGGCACATCCTGTCTGAAATAATAGACTGTGTCAAGTTCTGTGGTGCATTTGAGCTAGTCCTGCGTGGACATGATGAAAGTGAAAGCTCAGAAAATCCTGGCATTTTTAGAGGACTGGTGGACTTTGTAGCATCACTAGATGCAGTTCTACATGAGCACCTGCAGACAGGGAACGTCCAAGACTGTACAGAATGAACTACTTGACTGCAGCTCTCAGTGTTGAGAGAGTGCATCATTGAAGAAGTCAGGAGTGCAGACTTTGTCTCCATTCAGGCTGACGAAACAATGGAAATCTCAACTCAGCATCAGCTGGTGCTTGTGATCCGTTACATTGACAAAGCCCATTATGTGCAGAGAGGTTTTTTGAGTTCATACCTCTCCACAGTGCCACAGCTGACTCCATTGCCACAGCGCTTCTGGATAGGTTGAGCTCCATTCTCCCTGATGACCAGAAGAGCAAGCTCATTTCCCAACATATGATGGTGCAAGTGTCATGAGAGGAGCCACAGGTGGTGTGCAGAAGAAGATGTGTATGTGAATGCATACTATGTTCACTGCTACGCTCACCAACTCAACCTCATTATGCAGCAGGTCACATCTCATATCCCAAAGGTTAGTCAGTTCTTCTCTGACCTGGCCAGATTCTCTAGCTTTTTCTCAAAATCTCCCAAGAGAACCTGTGTGCTTGATAAAGTGGTGGCACACAGAGTCCCAAGAGCAAGCTCAGTAAGATGGAACTTCCATATCCGGGCTGTGAGCACTGTGTTTGAGCACAAAGAAGACCTGATCCAGTGTTTGAGACCATCAGGGACTCAGGAGAGTTTGATCCCACCACTGTAAGAGAAGCTGGAGGGTTTGTGAGACTACTGGAGGATGAAACTTTCAGCTTCTTCCTGAACCTGTTCCATCACATCATGCCTCATGTGGACATTCTGTACAGCCAGCTCCAGAAACGGACCATCGACTCAGTCTTTGTCCAGAGAATCATGCAGCAGTTCACAGACAACATACGAAGTATCGCATAAATTAATACGTATTTTGTGCTGTTTAATATTTCTGATATTGTGTTAACCTCTGTCCTGCTTGAACTTGACATTTCTTGTTTTACCTGGAAACTAAAGCTCAACTTTTCTCTTCTGGCTCTGTTCAGAGATTCCCTCCCTACTTTCTGTGGAGAACATAGTGGCAGTGTATCTGAGCTGGCCAAGAAACGCCACACACTAGGCCCAGGTGATCTTCAGAGGGTAGCTGCAGAGGTGAGATAGAAGCTAAATGTGTGGTGTTGGTCTTTTACAGTGTTTTTAATCATAGTGGTGCATAGTGGTGTATTGTGTAGAAAAGTGGGGAAGACATCTTAGAATAGGCCATGTATAATTAAGTCTACTTTTATGGGGGTGCTATGTTCATTTGCATTGTCCCTTAAATTAAATGAACACATAATTCAAAAAATAATTTGTTTGAATAAAACTGACTTAACTTCATCTCCATATTGTATTAAATGGGTGAATTAATTTTTTAGGTTTGTGACACCATCTTGGGCCATGCAAAAGAGAGGTTCTCCTTCACCAAACATCTGATCAGTGCTACGCTGCTACAAGCAGACAGATTCCAACAGTAAACAGCCAGGTCCCTGAAGCAGCACTGAATACCACCATGGAGGCTTACCCTCTTCTGAACAAAGAAAAGTTGAAAACTGAACTGGCCCTCATCTACAGCAATGATGAGTTCAAGAGCTGCCCTGCTGCTGTGGCTCTACACCACCTTTAATGAGGAACAATCTTCAGGACACCTTCTCAGAGACTGTGGCTCTGCTGAAGATCATCATCACAACTCCTATGACTACAGCTGAATCTGAAAGGTGCTTCTCAACACTGAAGAATCAAGACCTTCCTCAGGAACACAACGGCACAGGATCGTCTCAATGCATCGGCCATGCTCTCTATGGAAGAGAAACTTGTCAAAAACATCCCGACTTTAACCATAGAGTCACTGAGAAATTTGCTTCTCTCAAGGATAGAAGGGCAAAATTCATGTACAAAAAGTAAAGCACTACATGTCACTGTAATGTTGCTTTTGTTGTTTTCAGTTATTTGAATACAGTGACACTATATTAGATTATTTGGGTGCTTTTTTTGAATATATGTATGTTTTGGAGTTTGGTATAGCCCCCCTAGAGAAAACTACACCAGCCGCCACTGGCTTGCAGGGATAAAAACCATGAATAATTTTCAAAGACACTTCCTGAACCTTGTTTACAATAAGATATTTAGAAGGAAGACACCAGGTTTCTTTCCACACATTTCAACACATTTGGGACAGAGACATTGTCTTTCTGGAAAAAGGTACGTATCTCACAATTATTATTTTCTTTTTAGTAGAAAACCAAATTTGACCTACGTGGGTATCAGCAGGATCCGGGATGGTGGGAGTGATGTCAGAGGCATCAGTTTCTGAGAAGCATCATGAACCAGGAGGAAAAGCATCAAGAAGAAGAGCTTATTCCTCTGGAGGTCTCAGAGTTCAGAATATGACATTAAGATGCCTCAGAACTGAATAACTGTTTAACGAACAGGATTCCATGCTTAAACCAATTTTCCATAAATAAGGATTTAAGTTTATATAAGATGTCTTTATTGTTCCAAATGAAATGACGATGGGGGAGAAGTTGTGTTTTTAAATTAAGGACCAAGAAAGAAGCATCTGTTCATAAAAGCTTGATAGCTGAAGAGGGAGTTTAGTAATACTGTAATTAAAAGAATCTAAAGCCTCCAACTTTAGAGAATATGTAGTTAGGAATGACGATCCAGACTGAGGAAGCGTTTCTGAGAAACTGTTTGATCCAGTTTATTTCAAAAATATTATTTAAGGTTGAGAAATCGAGGAAGTTTAGGCCACTGGGTTCACAGGAGTTCAGGGTAATGTAAAAGTAATGTAGTGTACTTTATTCTTCCACAAACTTTTTATCAGACTGTGTTTGTTTCCCTCCAGAGACAAGGCTGCGGAGGGCGAGCGAGAAAGGCCTTCTGCTTTAGTTAATGACACTCTGCCTCTGACTGATCGATCGCTCTGAATCCACGAATCAAACCTCGTCTGTACTTTTCAATTACAGGCTCAAAGTTCAATGTCTTGATTTTTGTTAATATTTATGCTGAGATAAGATTCCTTCTCAGGGATGCTACAGAAGGAAGGAGCACTACAGTTTGAAGAGCTCGGAGCTCACGTTTGTCGGCATTTAAATGGAGGCCGGAGGCTCTGAAAGTGATTTAATAATAGAGACGGCTGCAGGGACTTGTGATGCATCCTAAAAAAATAAAGCTGGATGGTCAGCAAGCTGACTAATGATCATTTCTTTTTCAGCTATAATGATGCCTTTCAGGTGGTTTATTTGAATAAAGTCTGAGAGTAAGTGAGTGCATAGCAGGAACAGGTATGGGGACACTGGGCAGCCCTGTCTGACGCTGCGTTTCATATTAAATCTAGAGGAGGTTCCTGAGGAGAGTTTAATTAAGCAGTTAGTGTTTTCATACAGTCTTAACTGCTGCACAGAAACCAAACTTTAAGGCTTGAAACGTGAAGTTATGTTCGATGGTAGCAAAAGCTTCACGAAAATCCAAGAATAAAACAAGACTGCTATCGACACAGAGATCAGCATAATCAATAAGAACCAGTCTGACATCATTAGATAGACGTCGTTGGTCATGAAACCTTTTGGATTCATCAGTAGTTGGATACTTCGTTGGGGTCATCCGCAGTAATATTGTTGATACAGAGTTTAGAGACCGAGCTGAATTTACCGCAAATCTTTCCTGATTAAAAAACGTTTGCAGAGTTTTAGTGCTTTTGTTCCTCTTCCTCCGAGCATTTTGTCTCCTTCTGCTTTCATTTATAAATGGCATCTAATTCATTTTGAAGTGATTCCAAAACAGGCATGTCATTTCCAGATAGGTTTTCAGGTTGATTATGGGTGAGAGTTCTGATTGTAGAGATTAAATTTGTTTCCTCAAATTTTCTAGCTTTAGATAAAGAAGCCCCAAATTCTCTGAGATATTTCATAACTTCATATTTTAAGAGTTCCTAGAAAACAGTTATGGAGTAATGTCTTCTTCCAGTAATGATTAATTAACATTTACACGTTTTGGAGTCATTTTTTAATGCAGCGTTATTAAATTCCTGTATGAATTTCTGACAGCTCCGGTAGTGTTTGCCTTGAAAGAGACGCAGCTTTGGGATCAGTTAAGGGAGTTGTTAGGATGGTTGTATTAATATTGATCTCATCTAAGACCAACCAGTAGTCTATACGAGACATCAATGTGTATGTTTTATTACTCCATGTATATGTTTTTCCTCCAGATATCTACTAAATTAAGTTTCTGCATAAATGTAGAAAGATTAGAAACTAAAACGTTATTGGTCTTTGAAGGCGTGAAGTGTTCGTTTTTTTCTGTGTCGTTGAAACGTCCCAGGCGATGAACGATATCTAAGTCCTCCTTGATCTTGGCGTGACTAGCACTGATGACAGCACAGCACGGATCAGCAACCTTAGTTTTGATGTTTTCCTGTCTGTTTTCCGGGATCCCGTGAAGCCTCAGATTCCATCTACGCTGATAACGCTCCTCATTGAGCCTCAATTCTAAATCCGATAGTTTCTGGACATTATTCCCACAAGTGAGATTTACCGCGTTAACTTCGGCTTTCAAAGTTTCCACCTCTGCAAACACAAAATCAATAGACGTTTTCAAAGCATCGATGCTCACTGTATTGAGGTTTTTCATACTTTCCAGGTTATCAGAGCGCTCACTGATTAAGCTAGCTATGTTATTTTGAAGTTGGGTGAGCATCAGGTCACTTTTCATTTTTTTTCCGGTTTGGAAGGCGTGCTCGGGTCGGAGTCTGGCAGTGGACATAGATCTGAGCTCTGGGTGTCCTCGATGAAGGAACCGTTGAAATCAATTGATAATTTAAACACGTAGCTAAACACGTGTTTGCTCGTGTTGCTCGCGAATGCCGGCTTTTTCTTCTTTTTGTGTGTTTTTTGTTTTTATTGCACTGTGCAGAACCGATGCACTGCTAACTTACAACAGGCAGGCATTACTGGACATTGCTAGAGTGGATTTTTACCACCAGATCTGCAACTCATTGTGCGCCTGCGCAACGCCATGAAGGCCCCAGCACACCGTACTCAAGCGAGCCAGCTGACCCGAGGAGAGTGCTTCGGAGACAGGTCGCAAGAGAGGAAAGAGGGGAGGGCTTCATGCAAGGCTGAAAGCCCGTGCCAGCCGACCACCGATACCCGGCCTCCTGCTGGCTAATGTGCGATCTCTGGAAAACAAGCTGGACGAGCTAAGAGCCAGGATTACAACACAGAGGGAAATAAGAGAATGCTGCGCTCTAATTTTTACTGAAACCTGGCTTTCAGACAACGTCCCAGAGTCTGCCATTCAGCTACAGACCCACTCCATCCACCGAGGAGACCGGACAGCAGCCTCCGGTAAGGCGAAAGGGGGCGGTGTGTGTGTGTTTACCAACAACGCCTGGTGTGAAGATGTATGGACTGTTCATAGACACTGTTCGCCTGATGTGGAGTTCTTATTGCTAAAGTGCCGTCCCTACTACCTACCAAGGGAGTTTACATCTGTGTTTCTGGCCGCTGTTTACATTCCTCCGCGAGCCAACTCTACAGCAGCACTTGATAAACTCCATGACGTCATCAGCGCACTGGAGACGGCTCACCCTGACGCTATTTTTATTGCTGCAGGCGATTTTAACCAATGCAACCTACGGACTGTACTTCCCAAATACCACCAACATGTAAACATTCCCACCCGTGATAAGAACACTCTGGATCATGTATACACCAACATAAAGGGTGCATACAGGGCCGCACCCCGCCCCCACTTCGGACACTCCGACCACATCTCTTTGTTCCTGTACCCGGCCTACAGAGACCTACAAAGACTCAAACAATCTAATCCAGTCACCAAAACGGGTGAAGCTCTGGTCACCTGAGACTGAGGGAACACTGCAGGACTGTTTTGCTACTACAGACTGGGATGTGTTTAAAGCTGCAGCTACTCTGGAGGACTCTTCTGTCAGTGTACAGGACTATGCTGACTACGTGACTGGGTACATCAGCACTTGTGTGGATAACATCGTGCCCACGATACAAGTTTCCCAACCAGAAGCCCTGGATAAACAGTCAGGTATGTCACATGCTGCGTGCTCGCTCCACTGCTTTTACATCTGGTGATGAAGCAGAGTACAAAGCGGCGAGGTACGGACTGAGAAAGGCCATCACAGCAGCCAAGAGGCAGTACAGAGAGCATGTGCCAACGAGCTGACAGACATTCTCACCTCCATGTTCAACCTCTCCCTTACCCAGAGAACTGTTCCCTCCTGCTTCAAGACCACCACCATTGTCCCTCTTCCCAAGAAGTGCCCCCCACCTGCCTGAATGACTACAGGCCAGTAGCACTCACTCCAATCATTATGAAGTGCTTTGAGAGAGTGATGCTGACCCACATTCAGAGCTGCCTGCCGGTCACACTGGACCCCCTGCAGAAGTTCTTTTATTGCACAATTAATCATTCAATGCTGAATGTTGTGCAGTTTATGTAGCACGCTGCACATTATGTACATTGATTACTTTACTTTATTTATATTTTACCTATAGTTTATATTTTATGTTTACTCTTTTGCATGCTCTTCTTAAAATAGTCTTTTCTATATACTCTGAATATTTATGGCATTCAGTGTGGACGGCAAAGTAAGAATTTCACTGTACAGGGAAACCTGTTTCCTTACTGTGCATGTGACAATAAACACACAACCATCTTGGCCGGACTCATATTGTAGATATCTACGAATGACGGCGCATCCCAACCTGCCGTCTGATGACATCACTACTAGTGGACGACCTCGGTGTTCTTAAAGGGCCACTCCACAGTTCCTGCTGTTACAAGCCGCTGCATTAACCATGCGTGTCACTACTTTTCTGCTTTCTTTGCTTTTAGCTAATTTCAGGCCCATTTCCAAAGTTTCTTTTCTCTCCAAGGTTTCAGAGCGAGTTGTTGAATTTTTAAAATCAGCTGTCTGTTTCAGTCTGGTTTTAGGTCTCTCCACGGCACTGAAACTGCTCATATAAACATTTTTAATGATCTTTTACTGAACCTTGATTCTGGTAATTGTGCCATTTTAATTCTCCTGGACTTAAAGGCAGCGTTCGATACCGTGGACCATACAATACTTTTATGGCATCTAGAGCACTGTGTCGGCTTCAGAGGCTCTGCCTTAAAGTGGATTGAGTCCTGCCTCACAGACAGATCCTTCTCTGTTCAAATGGAGCAGTTTTCTTCCTCAGTGGCCCCTCTGGCCTGGGGGGGTCCCCCAGGGGTCGGTGTTGGGTCCACTTCTGTTCTCTCTTGTATGCTACCCCTGGGGTTGATATGTAGGAAGCATGGTGTTGCCTTCCACTGCTTTGTGGGTGTATCGGCCACTGAAGGCTCCTTCCAAAGATTCCCTTCAGGCTGTGCTAAATTCCAGAACTGACATTAAAACATGTATGAACTTAAATTTCTTAAAATTAAATTGGAACAAAACGGAGGTTGTCTTATTTGGCCGCCCTGAGCTGGTTCAGGTCCTTGATAATTCTCTTGGCCCACTAGCACCTCACAGAGGATCCCATGCCAGAACCTTGGTGTGATTACGGATGCTGGACCAACAGGTCAGCTCAGTGAAGTCTAGCTTGTTTTAGCAAAGACTTATTACCAAAGTCAAGCCTTATCTAAGCAAGAGACCTTGAAAAAGTCATTCCTGCTTTTATTTCTTCTTGCTTAGACTACTGTATGTGGGACCTGAACAGTCGGAGCTTCACCGCCTGCAGCTTGTTGACAATGCAGCCGCCCGTCTCCTCACTGGGACAAAGAGACATGAGCTCATAACCCCGGTTCGTTCTCTCCACTGGCTTCCAGTCAAGTACAGGACTGATTTTAAGATTATTTTATATGTTAAGTGTCTGAAGGGCCCCAGAATCCCAGAACAGAGTTCTACAGCTGATTTAGTTGTGAATGTCCACAGAGTAACACTGTACAGGAGACATTTTCCACTGTCTTCTCCTCTCAGCCTCATGGACAATGTTAGTCTGATGGCTTCATTTTCTCTACTTTTTCCAGGACTAAAAGCTGCAGACACAATCTCTCCTGATCAAGATGAAGTCAGTGGAAGAGAAGGACGACCTCTCACACTCACATGCAGATATCAGACAGGCAGAAATGTTTCCATCCTTCACCATTAACATAGTTCAACACAACAGTAAGTACAGTACATTTATTTCTATAGTGCTTTTCACACATAAAATCACATAAAAGTGCTTTACAATAAAATCCATAAAAACAGAAAATGGACTCAGTGAGAATCCAGTTTTCTGATATCATCATTTTACAAGTTTTATTATTAATATAAATTCACGAGATCAGAAAAAGCACCAACAGTGATCACTGCATGCATCTCCACCACTGATGATGTTCAGTTACAACAATTATTTATTACATCGGTGTGAAAAACCAGCTTCATTCAGAGCATTTTCTAAAAGCTCAAACATCTTCTAGAACGCTGCGATCACACTTAATACCTTCGATAAAAAGTTGATTCAATAACCAAAGAAGCCTCATGACACGTAAAGATTTCTGGAGCGTTTCTACGGATGACAGAAATTTACTATGATACTTAGAAAACACACTTAATCCAGATTCAAGCTGCACATCCAAAACAGAAACTCTGAACACGGAAAGAAAACGAAAACGGTTCCAAAAACTTTCCACCAGGAACATCAGGACAGAAGCCGGACTCTTCTAGAACTACGCTGGCAGGAGGGTTTTATTTGTATTGATCCACGTAAAATGTCTTCAGAAGCTCAACGTACGGCCGGGTTTTTATATTTCACAAAAACATCCGTGCTTGAGGTCAGTGAGGCGAGGGCCTGAAAAGTCGTACACGAGATCCTATGTGTCCAAAGACATCGTAGAGTCCTTCTAGAAACGGTTTATTACAGGACCTCACCGAACACCTTCCACTGAAACCTTTCCTGTTAACAACCCGGCTTCTCTGGGTGAGTCCTCGTCTCTTCAACTCAAACCTTTTCCAAGTGGGAAAAGAAAAAGCTTCTCGTCCTGGAGGCTCGAAAGGACGCCCACAGAAACCAGCTGGTTTCTCACCTGTGCGTTCTCATGTGACGCATCACGTTACTATTTTGACTGAAACGTTTCCCACATGTTTTACAGGAATACGGCTTCTCTCCGGTGTGTGTTCTCATGTGGCGGACCAGATGGCTGCTCCCATTGAAGCCTTTCCCGCATGTCTTACATGAATACGGCTTCTCGCCGGTGTGTGTTCTCATGTGGCGGACCAGATGGCTGCTCCCACTGAAACTTCTTCCACATGTCTTACATGAATATAGCCTGTTACCTGAGTGGGTTTTCATGTGACACAACAAACTGCTGCATTTACTGAAGCATTTCCCACATGTTTTGCAGGAATACGGCTTCTCGCTTGTGTGAACTGGTGTATGCGTTTCAATTGATGCTAGGTTAAAAAACTTTTTGCCACAGGCGAAACTTAAATACAGCTTCTCAGCTTCGTTATCAGTATTACTATGATTTTCTAACAGAAAGACGTTTTCAGCCGAGTTATTTTCCGGTGCTTCATAACTGGTGTTTGGTGTCAGCTCTGCATCTCTTTTAGCTCCCGAGTCATCAAGCCTGCTTCCCTCTAAGCTCTGGTCTACATGGGAACTGTGAGAGGGAATCTGGTC
Organism: Melanotaenia boesemani; assembly: GCF_017639745.1. Taxonomy (NCBI): domain Eukaryota; kingdom Metazoa; phylum Chordata; class Actinopteri; order Atheriniformes; family Melanotaeniidae; genus Melanotaenia; species Melanotaenia boesemani. The sequence goes on along the minus strand of NC_055689.1, from coordinate 36,870,987 downwards.
CTTGTTTAGATCTGCTTCTCCGAGCTCATCGCTGGCTTGAGTCGCAGTGGTTGAAACCCCATCGTTCTCGTGCTTTAAAAGAAGCTGCTCTCCCTCCTGAATGGTAAGAAGCTCTTCCTTTTCGTCTTTAATATGCAGCAACTCCGGTTCCTCCTGATCCAGATCTGAGTTGCACCTCTGGTTGTACAGCTGTTGTACATCTGGAAAGGCCTCCTCATACACATGTTGATGAGGGAAATCTGGAGAGACAAAGCGGGAAAATAAAAAGCTTACATAAAAGAAGTGTAATCATTCCCCCCGTTTTCATACAATGAAAATGAAATGTTTGGAACATTAGGGAAAATGTGTTTCTCATGCATAGATTCCATTCAGGTGGACCAAAGAGGGAGCATACAACACTTCAAGAACATAAAAGATCACTTCTAGATTTGGAGATGGCGGAGAAAGTCGCATTCAGGGACATTCTGTTAAAATCCTCCTCAAATCCAAACTGGTGCATCATTACACTACGAAACTGTGCAGAGGGTTTACAAACGAGGCCAAACAAGCCGGAAGACAAACAATCTCCCAAAAATCTTGGAAATGAAGAAATACTTTGATTGTACTGCTGACAAGTTTTCGGACCAACTCTGTGCTGACCGAGCAATCATCGACCAACATGACCAGACGACACATGGAAACAGCTCTGAATCACATGGACTGACAACCACCTTCCCAACCTCATCCAAAGACAAGCGGAGCATCCACCTGAAAACAGATGAGCTGAAAAACAGACCATAAACACCAGCTTTCCTGGGAAAGCTGAGGGCCGACATTCAACCTCTTTTATGGAGACATTTCTGGAGGAAACTTCTCCTTGTGCTCCACAAGATGGCGCTGCAGACAGCGGCCTTGGTGCTTCGTACTGTCCATGTTTTTTTGTTTTGGGCTGGTTTCTGCAGTCCCTCTCTGGCTGCTAACACAGGGGAGGAACTTTTAAACATTGGAAAGTCCACTGCCGGAACTTTTTCTCTGGTTTTCTCCGACCCGGACACTTTTACAGAGATTCTGGTTGGAGAAGCAGCGGAGACCCAAACGGATTAAACAACCTGGAGCTCTCGTCCAACTGAGGCAGCGGGGATTCGTACTCTGCTCCCGTCTGCTGGACGTCCGCTGCTTGGCAAATAAGATGGACGAGCTGCTGCTTCTCACCGCAAGAAACACGGACTTTTGCCGCCTTGTGCTTCACTGAAACTTGGCTCAGTGAACACATCCCGGGCTTGAACTACAGGCTTGCAACAACAGGCGGCCAACCAGATAATAGTGGAGAAAAAGACATCCAGACTCCCTGCTCATAACTCTGGGAGATTTTAACAGAGCAGACCTCACCCACGAGCTCAGACAGCATAAAGTGACCCACCAGGGACACAAAGGCCCCGTTTCCACCAGGAGCCAAGTCGGTACTGTGTCATTATCTAAACTGAATATGCTGCCTTGAGGAGAAGAAAGGAGGAAGCGCTCAGGCAAAGACTGACATGAAGTTTACTGTCCTGCTCTTGTCCTCCCAAACCTGCCTAGACTCTCACAGCTGGACGAGTTATCTGCTCATGGCTGTTTGTGAACGTTTGATTATCAAGCGCAGAGAACGGCGACTCCGGTTAAGGAGAGAGGTAATTATTCAAAGTTATGTTACGCTGTTTTTAGCCGTTAGCTACAACATGCAGCCCAGCTCAGCTCTAATCACCTCAACTTGCCAGGGACGTCTGCACGAATCCTGTTCGTGGACTTCAGCTTGGCGTTCAGCACCGCCATCCCTGAAATCCTCTACTGGAAGTTCACCCAGCTCACAGTGCCCACCTCCACCTGCCAGTGGACTACCAGTTTTCTGACTGCAGAAGGCTGGGGGGCATCACATGCAGTCTATCAGCGCTGGCACCCCCAGGGCTACGTCCTCCCCCCACTGCTTTTCTCCCTCTACACCAATGACTGCATCTCTGGGGACTCCTGTGTGAAACAACACCACCTTGATTGGTGTGATCCGGGACGGGGACAATCTGCATACAGACGGGAGGTGGAACAGTTGGTCCACTGGTGTAGTCAGAACCATCTGGAGCTGAACCCACTGAAGGACTTCAGGACAAATCCCCCGAAACCTGCCTCCCCTCACCATCTTCAACAACTAAATGTCTACTGTGGGCACCTTCAGGTTTCTGGGAACCACAATCTCTCAGGGTCTGAAGTAGGCTCCTTCCTGCGACAGCTTAGGCGGTTTAACCTGCCAAAGGAGCTACTGATCACCTTCTACACCGCTATCATCTAGTCTGTCTGCACATCCATGTCGATCTGGTCTGGATCAGCCACCAAACTAGACCGGCACAGACTGCAAAGGACAATCAGGTCTGCAGGGAAGTGGGGTCGACCTACCCTCCATCCAGGACGTGTACCTGTCCAAGGTCAGGAAACGGGCAGACAACATCTCTGCAGACCCCTCACACAAACTTTTTTTTAAACTCCTCCCACCTGGTAGACGCTACAAAAAACTGTACGCCAAAACCACCAGAGACAGAGATTCTTCCCCAGACCATCACCCTGATGAACAATAACCCACGCCGAGGCATATTTGCACATCGCTGCACATACTGTACTTGCATATAACTGCACGTACCTACACTACCTTAACCTGTAAACACCAGGGATCGACCAATACGAATATTTTAGGGCCTCTGGCCGATACGGGCTGCCGATTTTCCTGAGCTGATATTTGGAGCCATAAGTGACATCATAAAAATGACAGTAACGTTATGAGTCTCGTTTTCTTTTTAAGAAACATTTATTAAAAATGAAAGTTCTGAAAGTTTTTAATAATCTGTTTCTTTAAAAAAAAAAAATTAGGAATGAAAGTTCTGAAAGTCTCCTCCCTGAGTTTGAACATCCTGACGATCCTAGGAGCTATGTTGTTGGGGGATTTATGCCTCTGGTAGGATCACCTATGGCAAACAGATTTCTAGGGGAGGGACCAGACAAAATGCGGCTCAACAGACCCCTATAATGAGTCAAATCAATGGATCCAGGTTTCCCTTGTCCAGACGTGGGTCACCGAGCCCCCCCCTCTGGAGGTAGGGCATGGAGGCAAGCACCTGGTGGCTGGGCCTTGGCAAAGTGGGGGGGCCCAAAAGGGTGACATGGGCCTCCCCTCCCATGAGCTCACTACCTTCAGGAGGGACCACAGGGGTCGGGTGCAGTGTGAGCTGGGTGGCAGTTGAAGGCGGGGACCCTGGCGGTCTGATCCTCGGCTGCTGAAGCTAGCTCTAGGGACGTGGAACGTCACCTCAGGAGCCTGAGCTGGTGCGCGAGGTTGAGCGGTTCCAGCTGGATATAGCTGGACTCCCCTCGACACACGGCTTGGACTCTGGAACCACTGTCCTCGAGAGGGGCTGGACCCTCTTCTATTGTGGAGTTGCTCCAGGTAAGAAGCACCGAGCAGGTGTGGGCATATTCATATATATGCATAACCCCTATTTTCTGTGTTCTAATTGAATGTAGGTATAAAAATACTAAAACATAATTGACATCTAGACGCTGCTGTGAGGAAAGAATATTTTGGGACTCTATCCACACCAGGAGCCAGCTGATCATGGCAGGCCAGGGTCCCCAGTACAGCCATAGGGCTGCAGTGCAGGACCTCCAGCCTTCCAGACAAGATGACAACTGCAACAGCTTAACTCGTCTACTCAGGATGAGGTAGAAAGATTTAACCAGCTCTTTGGCTCAGCCAAGTACTGAAGAAGCTGCTGCACTTATGTCCAAGATGATGCTGTTTGATGAAATCGTGATCTTGTATTTAAACAAAATGACTTACAGAAAACTAAAAAAGTTATAAGCCCTGGCTCTAGCTCTACATGCAGCACCTGGTCCACCTGGACTCCAGCAGTCTGACTACCACTTAATGACGACGTCCCTCCTGTTAGAACAACACAAGCATGAATTCATAACCTCAAATGTAAGTCGCTTTGTATAAAAGTGATAGAATAGAATAGAACAGAATAGAATAGGATAGAATAGAACAGAATAGAACAGAACAGAACAGAATAGAATAGAATAGAACAGAATAGAACAGAATAGAATAGGATAGAATAGAATAGAACAGAATAGAATAAAATAGAATAGGATAGAACAGAATAGAATAGGATAGAATAGAACAGAATAGAACAGAATAGAACAGAATAGAATAGGATAGAACAGAATAGAATAGGATAGAATAGGATAGAACAGGATAGAATAGAATAGGATAGAACAGGATAGAATAGAATAGGATAGAATAGGATAGAATAGAATAGAACAGAACAGAATAGAATAGGATGGAATAGAACAGAATAGAATAGAACTGAATAGAACAGAATAGAACAGAATAGAATAGAACAGAATAGGATAGAATAGAACAGAATAGAACTGAATAGAACAGAACAGAATAGAATAGAATAGAACAGAATAGAACAGAATAGAATAGAACAGAATAGGATAGAATAGAACAGAATAGAATAGAACTGAATAGAACAGAACAGAATAGAATAGAATAGAACAGAATAGAACAGAATAGAATAGAACAGAATAGGATAGAATAGAACAGAATAGAATAGAACTGAATAGAACAGAACAGAATAGAATAGGATAGAATAGAACAGAATAGAACAGAACAGAATAGAATAGAACAGAATAGAACAGAATAGAATAGAACAGAATAGGATAGAATAGAACAGAATAGAATAGAACTGAATAGAACAGAATAGAATAGAACAGAATAGAATAGAACAGAATAGGATAGAATAGAACAGAATAGAATAGAACTGAATAGAACAGAACAGAATAGAATAGGATAGAATAGAACAGAATAGAACAGAACAGAATAGAACAGAATAGAATAGAATAGAATAGGATAGAATAGAACAGAATAGAATAAAATAGAATAGGATAGAACAGAATAGAATAGGATAGAATAGAACAGAATAGAACAGAATAGAACAGAATAGAATAGAACAGAATAGGATAGAATAGAACAGAATAGAATAGAACTGAATAGAACAGAACAGAATAGAATAGAATAGAACAGAATAGAACAGAATAGAATAGAACAGAATAGGATAGAATAGAACAGAATAGAATAGAACTGAATAGAACAGAACAGAATAGAATAGGATAGAATAGAACAGAATAGAACAGAACAGAATAGAATAGAACAGAATAGAACAGAATAGAATAGAACAGAATAGGATAGAATAGAACAGAATAGAATAGAACTGAATAGAACAGAATAGAATAGAACAGAATAGAATAGAACAGAATAGGATAGAATAGAACAGAATAGAATAGAACTGAATAGAACAGAACAGAATAGAATAGGATAGAATAGAACAGAATAGAACAGAACAGAATAGAACAGAATAGAATAGAATAGAATAGGATAGAATAGAACAGAATAGAATAAAATAGAATAGGATAGAACAGAATAGAATAGGATAGAATAGAACAGAATAGAACAGAATAGAACAGAATAGAATAGAACAGAAAAGAATAGGAAAGAACAGAATAGAACAGAATAGAACAGAATAGAACAGAACAGGATAGAACAGAATAGAATAGGATAGAATAGGATAGAACAGGATAGAATAGAATAGGATAGAATAGAATAGGATAGAACAGGATAGAATAGAATAGGATAGAATAGAATAGGATAGAACAGGATAGAATAGAATAGGATAGAATAGGATAGAATAGGATAGAATAGAATAGAACAGAACAGAATAGAATAGGATGGAATAGAACAGAATAGAATAGAACTGAATAGAACAGAATAGAATAGGATAGAATAGAATAGAACAGAATAGAACAGAATAGGATAGAATAGAACAGAATAGAATAGGATAGAATAGAACAGAATAGGATAGAACAGAATAGAATAGGATAGAACAGAATAGAATAGGATAGAATAGAACAGAATAGAACAGAATAGAACAGGATAGTACAGAATAGAATAGGATAGAATAGAACAGAATAGAACAGAATAGGATAGGATAGAACAGAATAGAATAGGATAGAATAGAACAGAATAGGATAGAATAGAACAGAATAGAACAGAATAGGATAGAACAGAATAGAATAGAACAGAATAGAATAGGATAGAATAGAATAGAATAGAACAGAATAGGATAGAATAGAATAGAATAGGATGAGGTTCTCTGGCTGGATGTTCCAGTCGAGGACCGTGATAATGGAAAGACGCCTCGCTGTAGGTTTTAGTCCTGGCTTTAGGAACAACTTTGACGCTGGATGCAGAGGACGGCGTAAACGCTGGTGTAATGTGTGTGTGATATAAAGGTGTGTGTGTGATATAACGGTGTGTGTGTGATATAACGGTGTGTGTGTGATATAAAGGTGTGTGTGTGATATAAAGGTGTGTGTGTGATATAACGGTGTGTGTGTGATATAAAGGTGTGTGTGTGATATAAAGGTGTGTGTGTGATATAAAGGTGTGTGTGTGATATAACGGTGTGTGTGTGATATAACGGCATTTCCATCATGTCCATATGACACAGCCTCCTTTCTCTTCATGTTGTTTTATTTTCTGTTGTTAGACATTTTTACTTCTGAGTTGCAAAGAAACGTAATGCTGTTTATTCCCCGTTATCAATAAAGTTAATAAAAACTGTTCAAATAAAAATATAAAGATGAGAGAGGAAAAAAAGTCATTCTCACATTTCATTGCAGACCGGCTGAACTCAAGTTATGAACATTTTCCTTGTCAACTAAATTTACATCCATTACTAGTTCATGTGTACTAACCAACCTAAAGCTCGATTAAACAGATTCTTATCAGATCCTGGTTTCTCTGTGTCTAAGAATCACCTTTAAACCCTACAGTGTGTTAATGTTTCCAAAAACTTCATTTTCCTCTGAGTGTAAAACTAAATGTACCGTAGAGCTCTGATCCTCCATGTTAGTTCATTCAGACCATCCCAGAGCTTCTTACCTGCTGTGTGGGAGCTTCTCTGCGCTTTACTGGTTTCCAGCAGTCTGCGCTGACGATCGATCTCTTCTTCGTACTGGACGATGGTTTTTTCAAACTCTGTGAATATTTCTTCAGCAGCAGCAGTTAGTCGCTCGCTGATAAACTCTCTCAGATGCTGAACTGAAGACATTGTTGCTGAAACACTGAAATATTCAGCTGAGAGACGACAACACAACCGTCTTCCTGCTCCGTCCTCACACGAGGAAAGCTAACGATGCTGCTAGCGGCTTGTTTACTTCCGGTTGGTGTCACACTGGGAAGTTCCGGTAATGCAGAAAAGCGGATTTCGAAGTGTGAAGACTACACAGGCCCTGCACTTTTTCCCAAGGCTGCAGACCCTGAATTTGGGACATAACTATAGTCCTATAGTCCTAACTATAGTATATATATATATATATATATATATATATATATATATATATATATATATATATATATATATATATATATATATATATATATATATATATATATATATATGAGCAGAGTCTGGGAAAAGGGCACAGGTTTTGTGATTTTTGCCAAAAACATCATAATGAAAAATTAAAGACCGCTGAGAACATTTTAAATAGTTCCAAATAAGCATTGGAGAGGCTCTTTAAATAAAGAGGTTTTTTTTTTCAAAGGTTTCTACACCCAAATTGTCCTTCAAGTCTGGAATGAACCAGGTTTATAATCCGAGATGCAGGGTTCGAATTACGGGGCAGCTAAGGGGAGCTCAGCTCCCCTGAAAGCCCTGGAGTAATTCGAGCCCTTAAGAACTTTTGTCCTTGTGCCTAAAAAGGAAATTAAAGATAATAGTTTAAAACTAAGAACCAGGTACTTTTCGCTCTCAGTTTTACCAAAAGATAAATAAACACATCAGAAATCCGTTCTTGAGACAAAGATTTAGCATAAGCAGGAATAAGTGTGTATTTTGGGAGCTGAAGGCAAAGACTGTCTGATGTCACCATCAGCGATGTGAACGAACGCGCTCGTTCTCTGTGAACACCGGACTGAACGCAACGCATTTGTACATAAAAACCTGAACGTGAACTCTGGATTATGTGAAGTTACCCAGCATGCTTTGCACACTCTTGTTCTAACGTTACGTTCTACCCATCGAGCCTACTGCGCTTTGTCTGCTTATGATTACTTACGGGAATATTACGTAATGTCTGCAGGAGATTCCAACAATAAAATCTAATATTTCTTTGTTTATGTCTTCCTGCCCTTAAAAAGCTGGTTAGAACATCAGCCTCATCGACTTACAATTTAAATAGACGTGTGGAGTTAAAGCATCCAGTTTTAAAGGATATCTGCAAGTCCTCTCAATAAAAACTAAATAATATAAAAAAAGCTGCTAGCAAAGGACCAGACCCCTGCTAACAGCCCCAAACCGCCCAGATCACACTGCCTGCAGCCTTCAGGGGCTGACTTTCCAGCTACAGGTTAGTTGGTTAGTTTCTCAAGTTCAAACTTTGATTCTCACTTCTAACGTAAAAGTTAAAATAAGCTGAACTTTGAACCAGTTCATGAGAAGCATGAACTGCACATATCTGGTCTTATTACCAGTTAATCTACTAATGTAAGTTTCAAGAACTAAACTGCTGTTTGCATCTATAAAAACGGTGAAATTAGTTGAAAAAAGGACGTCTACGCTGCTGTTTTAGTGAGGACAGCACAACCACTGCGATGTCCCATGTCCATGACATAGAAAGTGTGCCTTCAGGAGACCAAAGGTCCTTCTGTTCCTGCCCTTGTGCTGGAACGGTTTTTGTTATGCCTGTTGTGCTTCCGAAGGGTCTGCAGCATGTGTGAGGAGAAAGGTTGGCAGGCAGATCCTCTGTCCAGCAGCAGTGTAGAAGCTTTCCTGCTCCGATGGAGAGAAGTACGTCTCTCTCGTTGTCATGGTAGACAGTGATCCGATGGTCTAGGACGTCTCAGTGTGTCCTGATGTGGAGGAAGATGAGGATGTGTGAAGGCCCATGAGCAGAGGAGACTGTAGGATGGTAATATATCTGAAAACACACTCTTTAAAATGCATTTTCTTCTGTAAAAAGTGTATTAAAATAGCCTTGTCAGTTTAAAACTAAAGCAGAACCAAACAATGAATCACAGGTTGGTGGTCAGAAAATTAAGTTCTGCTCTGATTTTTAAAAAATGTTTCAATGGTTTATTTCAAACATGTCGAGGAAAAAAAACAAGCAGCAGAAAAACAGCAGGAGGACTTTCTTACTTTTACATGGGGGTCAGGACCTCGTGGCCTCAGACTGATGAGGGCTCACTTCTACAAACCATTAGAGAAAATAAAAAGTCCTGAAAAACTTTGAAGAAGGTAAAACTCAAACATTTCCTCACTGGCTCTCAGCTGGTAATATTATGGAAATATATTTGACTAATTATTCTAAACTCACTAACTAACTAACTCTAAACATTTCTACAGGTCAGACTTTACACCTTCCACCACATACTTCTTTACTTGAGTAATTCTTTGGACGACTACTTTTTACTTGTAGTAATGTAACGTTTTTTTTACTGGAGTAGTTTCGGATACTCTTCCCCCTCTGCAGCTACTGATCGCATGCTTCTGCTTGTCCAGGTGAAAACACCAGGGTGGCAAAGCTTCAGCAACTAAGTGACATTTTTATAAAAGTAAATTTGATGTAGATGTTCGGCTGTGTGAGTTTCATGTGCCGCAGCAGGCTGCCATGTCGACTGAAAGTTTTTCTGCATGCTTTGCAGGAATAAAGCTCCTCCAGCTGTCATGTGGTTTAACAACGTGCCGTTTGAAATCTTTTCCACATGTTTCGCAGGAAGACGGCTTCTCGCCTGCATGAGTTCTCATATGTCGAAGACATTTTGATTTTTCATGTTTTGCAGGAAGACTTTGTCCCAGCGGGGACGGCCGTCCATCTCGTAGACGCTGCAGCGTGAGATGCAGTTCGGTGGTTTTTCTTTGAGGAGTTTCTCCCTCTGTCAGCGTTATGATGTGAAAGGGAAGTGTTTTCTGTACTGCTGCTGTGAAGTATCTTTCTGTAATGAGACTCTTTTGGTTGCAGCTCTGGAATCATTGCTGATCTTGAGTCTTCGACATGGCTTCCATCCAGATCTGGGCTCTTACCTATCGGAGGAGACCCCGTCCCTGTCTGTTTCTGGCTCCTGCTTCACTTCCCACGGCTCTCCCTTCTGACTGATGCAGTTTCTCCTGCTCCACTGTAATCTGGGGAGGACCCAGCTTTGGCTGGTCCCAGCTGGAGTTCCTCGCCTTGATACAGAGCTGCTGGTCAGCGAGAACCTCCTCCTCCTCCTTGAAGACGTGTGGCTGTAGGAGATCTAAAGAGACAAGCAAAAGATCAGCAACGCGTTCAAAGAAAAACACGAACGTCTTCAGGACCCACCGCCCTGCACGCTCTACCCTGCTTTAACTCACCTGGAGGAAGTGAATCAGGTGTGGGAGTAGAAACACTAAGACATGCAGGTGGGTCCTGAGGACCTGACAAACTGATCACAACAGATCCTGGTTTGAACCACCAGCTTTGTAAACATTTCAGTCACAGATGGAGGGGGTAGTGTGTGTGTGTGTGTGTGTGTGTGTGTGTGTGTGTGTGTGTGTGTGTGGGGCTCGTTGGGCCATTTAACCTTTTTGTAAGAGATTCATCTTGTCAAATGGCTGCTGGAAGATTAGTCCACAGAGCTGGAGTTTGAACAAACAGGACGAGGTTCTAGATATTCGTGGAGAAGATAAACTGATTCCACAACCTGCACCTGAGAAACGCTGAAATGTTGAGATCAGTCGGTTATTTAGTTCATTCCTGACAAAAGAATTATTTTACTTTGAACTTGCTGAATGATGGATGGTTTCTGAAAGAAAGAACAAGCACACCACTCAGCACCATGAGCACCACTTTGTTTCCCCATTTAAAGACACTTATTTAGCTGGAAAAGCTTACAGATGAGTTACTTTAAGTTTCACCATCATCTTGTTACTTAAATCAAGCGAACAGCCCTTCATCATTTACCCTGACAGAGCCGAACGCTGAGCCGAACACTGAGCTGAACGCTGAGCCGAACGCTGAGCCGAACGCTGAGCCGAACGCTGAGCCGAACGCTGAGCCGAACGCAGAGCCGAACGCTGAGCCGAACGCTGAGCCGAACGCAGAGCCGAATGCAGAGCCGAACGCAGAACACAGAGCCGAACACAGAGCCGAACGCAGAACACAGAGCCGAACGCAGAGCCGAACGCAGAGCCGAACGCAGAGCCGAACGCAGAACACAGAGCCGAACACAGAGCCGAACGCAGAACACAGAGCCGAACGCAGAGCCGAACGCAGAGCCGAACGCAGAGCCGAACGCAGAGCCGAACGCTGAGCCGAACGCAGAGCCGAACGCAGAGCCGAACGCAGAACACAGAGCCGAACGCTGAGCCGAACACTGAGCCGAACGCAGAGCCGAACGCAGAACGCAGAGCCGAACGCAGAACGCAGAGCCGAACGCAGAACGCAGAGCCGAACGCTGAGCCGAACACAGAGCCGAACGCAGAGCCGAACGCAGAGCCGAACGCAGAGCCGAACGCAGAACACAGAGCCGAACACAGAGCCGAACGCAGAACACAGAGCCGAACGCAGAGCCGAACGCAGAGCCGAACGCAGAGCCGAACGCAGAGCCGAACGCTGAGCCGAACGCAGAGCCGAACGCAGAGCCGAACGCAGAACACAGAGCCGAACGCTGAGCCGAACACTGAGCCGAACGCAGAGCCGAACGCAGAACGCAGAGCCGAACGCAGAGCCGAACGCAGAACGCAGAGCCGAACGCAGAACGCAGAGCCGAACGCAGAGCCGAACGCAGAGCCGAACGCAGAGCCGAACGCAGAACGCAGAGCCGAACGCAGAGCCGAACGCAGAACGCAGAGCCGAACGCAGAGCCGAACGCAGAGCCGAACGCAGAACGCAGAGCCGAACGCAGAGCCGAACGCAGAACGCAGAGCCGAACGCAGAGCCGAACGCAGAACGCAGAGCCGAACGCAGAGCCGAACGCAGAACGCAGAGCCGAACGCAGAGCCGAACGCAGAGCCGAACGCAGAACACAGAGCCGAACACAGAGCCGAACGCAGAGCCGAACGCAGAACGCAGAGCCGAACGCAGAACGCAGAGCCGAACGCTGAGCCGAACGCAGAACACAGAGCCGAACGCAGAACACAGAGCCGAACGCAGAGCCGAACGCAGAGCCGAACGCAGAACGCAGAGCCGAACGCAGAGCCGAACACTGAGCCGAACACTGAGCCGAACACTGAGCCGAACACTGAGCCGAACACAGAGCCGAACACTGAGCCGAACACTGAGCCGGGGAGAGCTCTGCGACAGACGGGCAGTAAAGAAGTCAGTGTTTCCCTCTGCAGCATCTCCGCTGCACAGCCGGCAGCTGGAATTCGTTAACTGGCTCAAACGTTTCAAAGCAGTGAGCTGATTTCCTGGAGGATGTGTCAAGGTGATTCAGTGCTTCACGAAGCTTTGATTTCCCTTGTATGATTGAAATGAGCTAGCCACCTTGCTTACAGGCTGTCTAATGTTTCCTGATTTCATTCAATGTTGTTTCTGGTCAAAGAGGCAGGTCGGTCAGCTTTGTTAGACGTTGTATTAATTAAACCTTTAATGAAAACACAGCCGTTCCCTGTTCCCGGGATTACTTTCTCCATCTTTTCCTTGTTTTTGGCCAGTCTAGGAGCAGCACGCTGCTCTGCACTAGTCTGGAAGATTTAATGTTTATCACCTGTGTTTTTTCTTTTAGAAATCACCCTCATTCAGCAGAACTCTTTCCTAAGGACGGCCATCGTGGTGTCACAGAGGTGAGCTGGAAGGAGCGCAGCTTGCACAGCTTGTAAAACCACTCATCTTCTACTCCGTGAATAACGTCTGACAACCCGACTCCCAGCTGTCAGTTCGTACATTCATTATGAGGAGACAGTAATCATCACTGTAAACCCCACTTTGTATTTCTAAAGTTTTAAAGTTGTACCTTTTTAAATGTTCTCATGCTTTAGTACAAGGAGCTCCTCCCCCGTATGGTAACGAGTCTCTCGGTAACAAGCTGCTCTCCTTCCAGACTGAAACACACCTCATCCTGCTCCTCTCTGGTTCCTCCTGGTCCAGGCTGGAGCTCCTCTCCAGGTCACAGAGCTGCCGGTCAGTCTCCTCCTTCCAGACATGTTGCTCTGAGAGTTCTGGACCGTCAAAGGGATCAACCGGTTAACAGAAGAGATGATAGAAACATACCCAGCAGAGAAAATGAAAGGACTGTTTCAGTGTGGGATCCTCCATCGGGAACAGGAACCTCTGCGGGGCCCATTGATCTTATTGCTTCGGTTGTGGAGAAAACCGACGTCAGGACCTCGATGGACTTTTTCTGCTTGTGTTACCATGGAGCAGCCGTGTCTCCATGGTAACTGCGTGAATGGGCAAACTTGTAAATGTCTCTGTATATTACAAGTGGTGTGATATCTGTGTGTTTCTGCTGTGAAAAACATGTATAAAGCTGAGCTATCTTACTGGGCAGTCCTCTGGTTTCCATGACAACCAGTCCCAGATGAAGTGGAGAAAACCTGAAATTTATTCCATACAGTGAAATATGAAGTGTGGAAGTGAAGCAGCTCTCTGTGGTTACCTGGCTACACAACCGAGACGGGACCGTGTTAAAACTGTTTATGTGTCAGAGTTTAAAACCCTTAAATCAACCTACGGCAATCCTCTAGTCCCTCCATCTTCCTCTGTCTTCTAACGTTGTGTCCAGGGCTCGGTCAGCTTTAGACAGCTGACGTGAAAATGCTCCCAGGAAATGACTTCACTGACACATCTGAGGCAGGACCAGAATTCTGTTCCACTAAGGGTGATTCTTGATTGATTCTCTGAAGACAGAGAGAGGAGGAGCTCCACCAGTGAATGTGAAAGGCTTCATGGTGGAAGTGAAGAGCTGCTGTGTTCTCTCTGTTCTTCATTCAGTACAAGTGAAAATCATGTTGCTGCTCTTCATCTGGATGATGATGGTCTCCTTTCAAACTGGTAAGTCATGAACAGATGGAGCTAAATGTAAGTGAAGAGGCATCGAAGAAACATTTCATGATGCTTGTCTTCTATTTTAATAGAAATAAACTAGTTTAAAGATGCAGAATTAAAATGCAAACATGATGGTGAAATCTATCTTTGTTTCCAGGATCCTCTGAGGATTTACTGACACCATTTAAAGAAGTATGGATGGGTTTGGAAGGAGACCACCTGACTCTCTCCTGCAACTATTCAGGCTCTGTAAATTATCTCTACTGGTACCAACAGAAGTCCACTTCCCCTCCACAGCTGGTCATTGCAGGACTTTCAGATACTACAGAGAAAAGGTTTTCTTTAAAACATGAAAGAGAGAAAAAGGAGTTTCATCTGCAGATCACCACCACTGCAGTGTCTGACTCTGCTGTGTACTACTGTGCTCTGCAGCCCACAGTGACAGGAAACAGCAAAACTCTGTACAAAAACCTTTGGAGCAAAGACAACGCAATACTCCACAACGTCCACTAGAGGGCCTCACACACTGTTAAAGCTCTGATGAAACACTGTGGAGGATTCACACGAGCAGCAGATCCACACCAACAAGAAAACATGAAGCTGCAAACACTCTGACTGGATCACAGCTGATATTCTCACACAGCTGATCTCCATCCAGTCGCACCACAGTTCACCAGCACAGACTTCAGGCTGGACCTGGTGTTCTACATCATCACTTTACAAGCTGTTATTCCTACAATCAGTACATTATCATCGTCTGGATCGCCGCCACTGAGGATGATGTGAAACACCACCGGGTCCATGACAAGCTGCTGCCCACTCACACTGGTCCATAGCGAGCATCCTCACGGTGCACATCAGTATGGAAGCAGCATTCAAGCAGAGAGCATCATGAAGCTGATCCTCCCTCCATGAACCACCAGGAACATTCTGTCTAAAGGAAAAGGGCTTTGTAACACACCAGACATCCTCCATAAGCTCCATCCCTGCCACAGCCAGACTGATGGCTAACACCACATACAGGATCAGATCGCATGGTTAGGGTCATCTCATGGACTCACGGGGAGTCCATGAGATGGACTCCACACAAGGACTGCACACGTTCTGAAAAGGAAACATGTTTTCTGTTACCGGTTGTTGACAGCGTGCCGATCATTGCAGCCGTCCCGAGCTGGCATGAAGCACAGGGCCCTGGTCCTGCTGGGGTGGTATGAGACTCCGCGGCTGCCTCCAGGATCAAGGTCTCCCTGAAGGTCCTGTGGTGCAGAGGAACCTCCCCTCTGACTTTGGCCAGTTCCTTATGAAGGATGAAAGCGTTCAAAATCACAATATCCATGAAGTGGTAGAAGAAAGTCTTGGACCTTAGTGTCATTCCAGAGCTCTTCATACATTACTGAAACTCTCCCCCCGTCTCGCTCCACCTCTTGTGCTGGAAGTACCTGCACATTCTGAGTCTTCATCTGAATCCTCCTCAGATGGTCTGTTATGTTAAAAAATAAATGGATTTGATCAAACTAGAAATTCTGAGCAGCTTTCCAACTAAAATAAGAAGAGAACTCGTCATCCATGTTTTCTCCGTCTGAATCTGCCTCAGAGTCCAAACAGGACACATCATGTCCTCTGAAGCGGAGTCGTCACTATCCCGATGGAAATCTCCATGGCTACCTCCATGGCTTCCTCCATGGCTTCCTCCATGGCTACCTCCATGGGTTCCTCCATGGCTTCCTCCATGGCTTCCTCCATGGCTTCCTCCATGGCTACCTCCATGGCTTCCTCCATGGCTTCCTCCATGGCTACCTCCATGGCTTCCTCCATGGCTTCCTCCATGGCTTCCTCCATGGCTTCCTCCATAGCTTCCTCCATGGCTTCCTCCATGGGTTCCTCCATGGCTACCTCCATGGCTTCCTCCATGGCTTCCTCCATGGCTTCCTCCATGGGTTCCTCCATGGCTACCTCCATGGCTTCCTCCATGGCTTCCTCCATGGGTTCCTCCATAGGAGGAAAGAAACTAACCAGCTCATAGGCTTTTAGTCCCAGTAAAACCAGCTTATAAGGCCGTCCCATGGGGAAAGCTCTATAAAAGCGGGTGTTTAGAGTGTCTATGAAGTGCAGCTGTGTAATGAGTAGAACCAGATCTGTTTTGTTCTGCAAGTGTAGGAGCAGACACTGAAAACCTGCTGGACCGCAGCCCTCGTGGGACCGAGTTGTATAGCCGTGCTCATGTGGTCTACAGCATGCACATGCGTGTTAATGAACTACTACTGTGGGGGTTGGCTACTGGTCCTCCGTGTCTTTCCCAGGATCGGCCTTTCATTCTGACACCAGCTTGGAGGCAGATTAATCTGTTTTGTTCAGTTTGCAGTCTGAAACTAAGAATAAATCTAGTTTCTATCATTACAGTAGAACCAACAGCACTGACATCAACTCGCATCTTTTATTGGTGAAACAATGATAGAAATTAACAGAACTCAGCACTAAATCCACATCTTTACATGACTGTTCTGTTTACAGTGTTAAAGATTTAGTGTTTATTTGAACTGTTAACAACACTGCTCGTGTCAGCCATCTATATTCCTGGGATGTAGTTGGTGTATTGTCCCTGAGGGTCGGGGAATTTCTCCCGTATCCTGCTCACACAGCAGCTGGGAATCCCTCGCCTGCTGCCCCGTCCTAACACGCCGTGCTGCCAGAGGATGAAGTGTCTGGAAGCTGCATGCCGGTACTCTCTGTTGTCATCACCTGGCTCCTTGATACTCCCCAACCCTGTTATGTCCTCGCGGTACTGCCGATGTATGCGTAAATAGCCCTCATCCAGGCAGTACTGTGTGAAATGTGGCAGCAGGCTCACACAGTGGGCTGGGTCTTGGCCGCAGCATTTTCTTTCAAGGTCTGTGGGCATGTCTCTGCAGTTGTTGCAGGTACACCAAGGAACCGCGAGTACTTCTGAAGAAGCAGGGGCACCACGTCTGATCTGATGCTCGGCCAGTAAATCAAAGACCAGGCCTGGCTGTCTGTCCAGCATCCGAGCGGTGAGGTCTCGGTAGTCCTCGAGGCTCATCTCCTGCAGAAGATTCTGAATGAAAGGAAAGACAGGCTTAGGCTCGGAGGTATGCAGGTTTTCTACAGGCTGTCCCACATGTTATGCAGCACAGTGAAAGAATCCTGTTTAGGAATGACCTACAAATGGCTATAAAACCTTTAACGGTGAGTAAAAGCAAACGTTGCTGTTTAATGTTTTTCTCTTTGCTTTCTATAAAACTGAATTAGCTCATGTTGTGATTGTGGTTTCACTACATGCACATAAGGTGGGCGGGGAATAGAAATCATGTCCTATAATCAGCGAGGGCTCGTGGTGACGCTGAGTAGGTGGGTTAACACATAACTGACCAACTTCTAACATGAAAGGCATCCCATCACATTTTTACACGGTTTAAGCTTCCACAACAGCATGAAAAATACCGTTATTCAGAGAAACACACTGATGGCAAAATACTCCCATACACACACGTGTACAGCCTAGAAAGAAAAAAGAAAAACCATCTCGGGCTTGTGCTGCAGAAACACTGCAAACTGCTGTGCAACACACTCAGCCAAACATGACGGCAAAACCAAAACACTCCAGTAGAATTCTGGGCGTTGAGAGACAGAAAATGGAAATGCTGAACACAGGATGTGTTGTTTGGAGGCATGAACAGGGACGGTCTGCCTATGGAAAGCCGTTTTATTCAAAATTAAATAAATAGAAAAATAACTAAATTATTGACTATATATATATATATATATATATATATATATATATATATATATAAAAATAAATAAATAAATATAAATAAATAAATAAATATATATATACATATATATATATTTATATATATTCAATAATTTAGTTATTTTTCTATTTATTTAATTTTGAATAAAACAGCTTTCCATATCTGCCCTCACTGACGGGGACGCAAACCGGTTGAACCCCATGTCAGTGAAGTCAGGTGGTTTGTCAAACAGAAAGCACGGGGAATCGTTGCATGTCTGAAGTTATGTCTCTTCATTTAAAAAAGCAGAGCTGGTCATAGACTGAAGACTTCAGAGGATATTTTTCCATCCACTGAGATCTGAAGCTGGGTTTCCTCTTTTCAAGGCTGCATAAATATGCCGAGTTTCTCCCGTTCTTCTATCCATTCTGCTTGGGATCCAACGTTTGCTTGAGCTCTGAGGATAAATCTCAATTTCAAATTTTGCATTTGAGTTATTCCCACTTCTTGACTGGGGATATTAATTCATGTGATGCTTCAACCTGTAAACTTTAGAGTATTGTGGTAGTAATAATTGTTTTTACTAAGAATTTCTAATCATTATTAGATAAAGTTTTCTGGATTATAGGTTTAATGTGTGATTGACTGATCAGTCAGTGGAGCTGCAGATCGGAGCTGATGACGTAACAGCTGACTGGTTGTTAACCAGGCTCGATCCTTGACTTGGAGTTATAATCTGAGCCGAACCATGAATATTACACCTGGACTGAGGTGTTGCCAGCCATCAGACTTTGCTCATAACAGAGGTTTTTGAACATCACACCTGGATGGCTTTGGACTTTGGCACGTTGCCGTTATTGTTCTGCTTCACTTCTGTTGCAGCTAAAATGGCGGCATTGGAAACGTGGTCTGCACTGACACAGAACTGCTATTTTAATCCCACCTCGGCTTTTTCTGGGGCGCCGGTGGTTTGGAAGGTGAGGTTTAGTTGTTTTTAATACCCGTGATGTTTGTTTCCGTATCTTCAGGTGTGCAGTCATGTGGGAAGAGCGTTTTAGCGTTAGCGCTAACTTTAGCATTGACTTTGGCCATGGTTTCATTCTAGTCTGGAGAGATTCACTTAACAGGGTCCAGAACTTGTCATGTGATCAATTTCTGGTCGAGATAATCTTGTGGGATGTATGCCTTAAACATTTCCAGGGTTTGCGCCTGGCTTTGTTGTGTGCACGTACGAATTTGTCCCGGACACGCCTCCATTTTCCCCTCGCCACCTTTGGAGTTACTCCCAACTTGCGAGCAATTTCTTTGCAGCTATTGTCTAAAATCTGCTCGTCCCTGGCGACGTGACATCATAACTATGGCTGTAGTGTCGGACACACTCACACAGCCTCACTTTAAATGCTCCGGCCATGGCTACCGCTGCGCCTGTAAACGCCCTGCAGACCCTACCACGTGCTGCTGGTCAGATGGTAAACACACCTCAGTCGCTTCTCTTCTCTGCCTTTGGAGATCTTTAACTCTGGCAACATCTTCAGCCGCAGGTGCTGGTTGAAGATGTTGTGGTTGTTCTCCTCTTCCTCCGCATCCAACAGATCCTCTTCCTCGCCCCGTCCCCCTCAACGCGGTTGTAGGTGCAGAATCACCTGGCGCTGAGCTCTGATAATGTACGCACAACAAATGAAATTAGACAATATAACCGAGAACAGTTAGTAGAAAGTTCTGAGAATCATAGCTGTTATATCAGCACTTTGGTAACATTCGTTTGGGTTTGGTATCAAATTGTAGCTACATGCTAGCTGCTGCATGCTAACCTTGTTTCCTCTGGCCTACACACTAATGAATAGATGCAGTTTACAATATTTATGAAATCACAGACCTTCACCTGAGGGAACACACCATGAACTATCGGATGACCTTCTTTCATCCGTGTTGTTGAGGCTTTTTGACACATGGTGGCTACTGTTGCTACATGTTTGAGAAAGTGAGGCGCTAGAAAGAGCTATACGTTAGCATGTGATACATGATTCCAGCGTTATACGGCAGTAATTCTTACACAATGTCCCTTTAAGCTAAAAGCTCATGAATGTCAACGGAAACGAAAAGAAAAGAAAAAAAGGAATATTTTCACATTTTACTAAACTAAGACTAAACTGTGTCCCAAATTCAGGGTCTACGCACGTCGGAGTCCACAGACTACGTAGGCTACAGAGTGTCCTGCGTAGTCTGTGCACATCGAAGCCGTTTAGCGTTCGTGAAATGAGCTAGCCTTCCTAGTCAACGGGAATTTCCCACAGCAGCAACGCTATGGGCCAGACAACCGTTGCTATGGGCCAGACGACCGCCGCTATGGGCCAGACGACCGTTGCTATGGACCAGACGACCGTTGCTATGGACCAGACGACCGCCGCTATGGGCCAGACGACCGTTGCTATGGACCAGACGACCGTTGCTATGGACCAGACGACTGCTGCTATGGGCCAGACGACCGTTGCTATGTACCAGACGACCGCCGCTATGGGCCAGACGACCGTTGCTATGGACCAGACGACCGCCGCTATGGACCAGACGACCGCCGCTATGGGCCAGACGACCGTTGCTATGGACCAGACGACCGCCGCTATGGGCCAGACGACCGTTGCTATGGACCAGACGACCGCCGCTATGGGCCAGACGACCATCCCTACAGGCCAAACAACCATCACTACTGGTATTTCGATTTCATCTGCATTAAAAAGCAACTGAAATACATACATGGACATTCTTTTCTACTGTGGCGTCATTTGATGGAGAATTTTCAAGTGCTTTATATCCCTGACATGCACAATATTAACAAAGATTATGGAATATTGTAAATCCCCAAAAATATCTAATTCAGATGTTTTTCTTTTATGAATATGTAATAAATGAACAAAAACATTGAACCAAAACACTTGTATATGCAGAGAAAAATGGTTTAAACAGCTATTTGAACTATATTAATTTTTCTTTTTAATGTATGACTATTTTGTAGCCGTTTCTGTGCATGGACACTGTTGCCACAGAAGTCACCAGAGGGTACTAGATTCATCAACAGAGTATACAGATGTGACAGAAAAAGACGCTGCATTTGCACAATTTGTAATGCAATCAAAGTAAATTCTTAAAATTCATCTGTTTTTTGTTTTTTTTAATTTGGAGACTACAACTATTTTCTCTCTGCTACAGTACGACAGAGATGATCCTTGGCATACTGTATTTACTAATTTAATTAAAGTTTGAACCTGTGAATGCATCGTGAAGACCACTTCAGTAAATAATAATACTCACCAACAACTTTCTTTTCTCTTCTGAGTCCAAACAGTCCACAAGCCAGACAGGTGTGAAATCTGATAAAACAAAACATACACACAGTCAAGAAACCTTAAAAACAACAAAATGGAAAATGAATATTTCAGTAACGCTACAACAGTTACAGATGGCTGCGTATGAAAAACAGATTAAACATCGGAACGTGGGGCTGATCAGGATATGAGGAGCCAAAATACACCCTCAGAGTTAAATTTAACACTTACCCGGAAGTTTTATGGGAACCACTAAAAAAGTGTTAAACGCTTTTCAAAGTGTTCACATTACTAACACTGTTAATTAAACTCTTGTGGACGGATAACAATAGCACTAAGTGTTGAAAGATCCCCAACTGGGTTTTTTTATAGAGCGGCTAAATCTGGATTTATACGCAAACCGACCAATAACAAGGGAGTACGTCTGCGTAACCGCACAGCAAGCAGGGGTGCACGTCGAGCCGCCACGGACCTACGTGAGCCCATGGCGGTGACACGGTAACTGACTATACACAGATGCCGTGAAAGTATAAATCCAGCTCATCAGCAGTAAAGCAGCAGTTAACCCTCTTGTTGTCCTCGGGTCAAAATGACCCACCACTGTGTTACAACCCCCCAAAAAATCCCCTAAACGATATTTTTTTAACTTGAAATTTTAACTTGACTTTTCCTAGATTGGCCCCAACAGTAGAAAAAGTGAAATGTTGCTTTTATTCATATTTACATGTAAGCTGTACAAAAAAAAAGGTACAAAGGTGGTCTTTGGGTCAAAATGCCCCCTGAGGCAAATAGAGTTGAAATCAAGGTCACAGAGTTATTTACACACCACAGAATGTACAGTGTTTTAGTTGTGTCTCAAATCAATCAGTAGCAGAAGTAAACATAACAAATCAGGTGGTCTTCTCGCGATCAGTCTCAGATCAATTATTAGTAAACATGAAAAAGACAGTAGCAGACGTAAACAACACAAGATAGGTGGCGTTCTCGCAGACTGCAGAGCTCTTTTTCTGTGGATTTCTGGAGCTTATCAATGTGCTGCTGATGACAGGACCCCGAATTCTCTGTGCTGAAGCCATGAGTCTAGGTTATAACGCTGAACAGGCTCTAGAGCTGATTTTTTCAGATGTCCAACAAGACAACTGATTCAGAAGAGGAAGTGGAGGATGTATCAGAAGAGGATGAGGGGGAGGAATACAACCCAGAGCATGATGAATCATCTACAGAAGAAGAAGAAAACCTTGAAGCTGAAAGAGAGACTTTCCTTTCAAAAAATGGCAAAATAACATGGTCCTCAGCAGCATATGACCAACACGGCAGGCATGCAGAACAAAACGTCATAAAGAGGACCCAGAAGGTATGCCGTTTCTCATGCCCATGACATTGTCTCTACATTCTACCTGTTTATCACACTAGCAATAGAAAAAATAAGATGACAAATCTGGTGGGTTTTCGCAAATACGGAGACAGCTGAGAAAAGATGGATGATACTGACCTGCAGGCCTACTAATCTTAGCAGGTGTATACAGGTCCAGAGGTGAGGCTGCAGCTAGTCCATGGGATGCATTGAGTGGAAGGCCAATTTTCCGAGCCACAATGCCACTCAGACTCTTTCACACCTACTCAGACTGCTACGATTTGATGACCGTGAGTCAAGACCAGCAAGACGTGTGACAGACAAAAAGAGAGGTCTGGGTGGGTGGAGCGGTTGCCCTACCCTTACAATCCAGGGCCTGACGTAACAGTGGATGAGCAACTGGTTCTATTTAGAGGTAATCTACTTTCATATTTGTAATAAAAGTGATTTTCACTATTGATTTCTTTGACTGTTTTCTGTGACACACTATTCACTGATGCTAATGTCTTCTGTCCAAAGGTCGTTGTCCTTTCCGGCAGTATATGCCCAGCAAGCCAGCAAAATATGGGATCAATGTGACAGAGGGACTGAGGGGTCACAATGTGACATGTGACTATTTCTTCACCTCTTATGAACTCGGACAGCAGCTCCTGAAGAGGAAGATCACCATGGTTGGTACAGTTCGAAAGAACAAGCCTGAGCTCCCACCTGCACTGCTTGTGTCAAAGGAGAGATAGGTCTTCTTATCAAAGTTTGCATTCCCGCCCACCACCACTCTAGTTTCTTACCTCCCAAAGAAAAACAAGAATGTAGTTCTTCTGAGCACGCTGCACACAGACGGTGACATTAGCGATCATGAGGACAGGAAGCCAGTCATCATCCTAGACTACAACCGCAACAAAGAAGGTGTGGACAGCCTAGATAAGGTGATTGGAACATACAACTGCAGAAGGATGAATGCCCTCTGGCCCCTGGTCATCTTCCACAACATCATTGATGTTTCCTCCTACAATGCCTTTGTGATTTGGAGAGAGATCAACCCGACCTGGATGTCTCATAAGCAGAACAAGAGGAGGGTGTATGGAACAGCCTTAAGAACGTTTTTATTAAGGATTTTTTAGTTCTGTTGTTGTTAGGCTATTTATTTCCCACTTGAAGTATGTGTGCACTACCACCGGTGATTGTGGGTGGCACTGTGGGTGTGTTGAGGTTATTAATGAGTGTGCTCACCTGTGTTGGTTTGGAGCCTGGAGCATGGAGACAGGGTGAGCTTGAGCTCAAACTTTCTATTAACCGTCATTGTTATTATCATTGTCACTGTCATTGTATATTATTAACATCAGTTAAATGCATTATTTTCATACAACCTTATGCATCCTGAAGCTCATTAAACAAAGTAGTATATGCTTCTTGAGATTGAGATATGGATGTAAAACAATAAAGCATTATGACATGTGCACTTTTAGCGTGATGCGTTTTGGATAAAACCTGAAGTATCAGCCTGTCGCAGCGTTGTAAGGTTAAGATTAAAGTTGGTGCGCCGCAATACAGCATTTTCTGGTGTTTTTAGTTTCTTCTAGTATCAGTGAATGGAGCAACAGTCTGAGCACTTGATGGCTTGAACTTTATTTATGAATAAAGAAAAGGATAAAAAAACAAAAATAAAAAAAATAAAAACATTTGTCTGGTCATCAAATGACATGTAAACATTTCACACAAATCTAATGAAAAAAACAAAACAACAAAAAAGACAATAATGTCAACAAATTATAAACAATGTGGTGCTAAACAGCCTTGTGACATCAATACTACCCCTGTGACATCGTCATCACGCTCTAGAGCTCAGGAAGGTTTTCTGACAGATGAAGCTCGTGTTGAAGAGGTTGGAGGTTTGAGGAGGTGGCGTTATACGGTGAGGTGGGGTTACATGGTGAGGTGGCGTTACATGGTGAGGTGGGGTTTCATGGTGAGGTGGAGTTTCATGGCGAGGTGGCGTTATACGGTGAGGTGGGGTTACATGGTGAGGTGGGGTTTCTTGGTGAGGTGGCGTTTCATGGTGAGGTGGGGTTTCTTGGTGAGGTGGGGTTTCTTGGTGAGGTGGCGTTTCATGGTGAGGTGGGGTTTCTTGGTGAGGTGGCAATTCATGGTGAGGTGGCGTTACATGGTGAGGTGGCGTTTCATGGTGAGGTGGGGTTTCATGGTGAGGTGGCGTTTCTTGGTGAGGTGGCGTTTCATGGTGAGGTGGCGTTACATGGTGAGGTGGCGTTTCATGGTGAGGTGGCGTTTCATGGTGAGGTGGGGTTTCATGGTGAGGTGGCGTTTCATGGTGAGGTGGCGTTTCATGGTGAGGTGGTGTTTCATGGTGAGGTGGCGTTTCTTGGTGAGGTGGCGTTTCATGGTGAGGTGGCGTTACATGGTGAGGTGGCGTTTCATGGTGAGGTGGCGTTTCATGGTGAGGTGGCGTTTCATGGTGAGGTGGCGTTACATGGTGAGGTGGCGTTTCATGGTGAGGTGGCGTTTCATGGTGAGGTGGCGTTACATGGTGAGGTGGCGTTTCATGGTGAGGTGGCGTTTCTTGGTGAGGTGGCGTTTCATGGTGAGGTGGCGTTACATGGTGAGGTGGCGTTTCATGGTGAGGTGGCGTTTCATGGTGAGGTGGGGTTTCATGGTGAGGTGGCGTTTCATGGTGAGGTGGCGTTTCATGGTGAGGTGGCGTTTCATGGTGAGGTGGCGTTTCATGGTGAGGTGGCGTTTCATGGTGAGGTGGCGTTACATGGTGAGGTGGCAATTCATGGTGAGGTGGGGTTTCATGGTGAGGTGGGGTTTCATGGTGAGGTGGGGTTTCATGGTGAGGTGGCGTTTCATGGTGAGGTGGCGTTTCATGGTGAGGTGGCGTTTCTTGGTGAGGTGGCGTTTCATGGTGAGGTGGCGTTTCATGGTGAGGTGGCGTTTCATGGTGAGGTGGCGTTTCATGGTGAGGTGGCGTTACATGGTGTGGTGGCGTTTCATGGTGAGGTGGGGTTTCATGGTGAGGTGGCGTTTCATGGTGAGGTGGGGTTTCATGGTGAGGTGGAGTTTCATGGTGAGGTGGTTGTTCTTGTGTGTGTCAGTACTGGCTGGGTGGGATGGGGGGTGGATGGTACTGATTCCTGAGCTTCGTATAACGCCATCATGATCTGCCGCTTGACTCTCGTCTTGAGTTTTGGATCCGTGATGAGCTTCAGCTCTGAGGTCACCTGAACTCCAAACGTAGTGTCAGCGTCTGCTGCTGGCCTACTTCCATTCTGAAAAGTTCTTGAAATCTGCTGTAAAATTTTTATTTTCTCCAATTCAACGGCCTCAGTGGATGGGATTTCCTCTCGGTTTTTGGTTGTGTTGGGAGGTCTGGGGGCATGGGAAGTTAGTGGAGTAGATGATAGAGACGAGGAACGTGGTAAATGCTCTGAATCCTCTGACTTCTTGGACTCTTCATCTTCATCACTGCAGGGAAGCTCCTCTGTGGCCAAAGTATTTTTCATAGAGGTGGGAAGCTGTACATAAAGGATATAATGGTTTATGTGGTATTGGCATATCTGTGTAAAACATGAGAAAATAAAAAAGCAATAATAGATAAAAGCCTACAGTAACCTGTAACACTTACACCGGTCTCTATGGCTATGAGGGCTGTCATGGCCTTCTCTCCGTTCCCACTTGGTTTACTTTTTAGTAGTTTTGAACACCGAGTCCTTAATGTTGGGGCTCTTCCATGTTCTTCTTCCACTGCAATTATAAGCACCAATAACTGTTGTTTTCATTCTGTCAGATACCAACACCCTCCTGAACCCCACCTAAACGCACTGTGCTGGTTCTGCTGGAGCAAGTAAAAGTCTTGCAGCAGGGTGGCTAGAGTTCAGGTTTATAGAAGCATGGCAGATGGTGACACCACTTTGGGGTTAAAGCACAGCATATTTAAAGCTTCTCACTAGCTTGACGCAGTAATTATGAATAAAGGTTCCAGATGTGGCTCTAGTAGCTCTAATGATAACGGGCTGTTTCTGTGTCTTTAAATGTTCATGAGTGGGGCCTGTCCACGTCCCTCTCTGGGAAAAGATCTGGTTTTCACTGGCGCCCGCTCAGTGATTTTAGAGGGTGGGCTCAGCTAGCTGAGGGGCAGGTCAGTGACAGTATCCACTACCAGGATCAGTGGTTATTTCACAAAGGGAAAGGTCTCAGACTCGCCCGTTTATAGCACACATTCGTTAAAAAGTGGGGCAAGCAAGCGAGAGAGGTACCCCAAATGCTGGCCATTGCCACCCTGAACACAAAGCTGGCCAACCGAGAAAATCTATATTTATATTTTTTTAATCAATCTCATCTAAGCTCATCTTTATACTT
The DNA here is from genome assembly GCF_017639745.1 of Melanotaenia boesemani. NCBI lineage: Eukaryota > Metazoa > Chordata > Actinopteri > Atheriniformes > Melanotaeniidae > Melanotaenia > Melanotaenia boesemani. Next base: position 36,844,120 of record NC_055689.1, on the reverse strand, counting down.
TATTTCCATGTTAATAACATTATTTTTTAGAATGTTAATTCCATGTTTACTGCTTGTCGGTCATGCAGATCCCTTAGTGAGTGAGTGTGAATTTTTGCCCTCTCTTTGCCATTTTGTCCCTGTAATTTTGACTTTGGTCACAAATATCGGTGAAATAAACACATGAGAATGTAAATAAATGCAAATTGATAATAAATGTACATTTTATTGGAGAGCAGAGTCGGTTGTTTGACTAGATTAACGATGTAGTGGGCATATACACAGAGAGGAACAAATCCTACTTAATGTTCAGATATGCCCAAAATGTCCCTCCCAATATATTTGCTGGAAACATGTCTGTTTTGGAATATCCACAGTATCTGAATAATTTCTGCGAGCCAGGACGGCTTAGTCTAAATCCAACAACTCAAATTTTAAGACCTCTGAAGTTAAATTTCAGTTTCAGCAACCAAATCTGTAATCAAGGATATAACCTTCTCTAGACAATGGCAGATCATTTCCTTTTGTATGTTTTTCTAGGAACACTTCTGATCAGGACTTCTTCTGGGCCATAAGCTTAAACTGACCCAATTTTTGTCCACAGACTACATGGACCTTTGTAGTTATGCATCACTGACTTCATAACCTTTGGCCACCCTGCTATTTTCTCTGGCCACCCCTAAAAAAATTTCTGTGGGCATCCCTGGACAGAGGTGACAGAATTTTCTCATTTTTCAGCCTCACACAGGCTATGAGGACACATATGACTGTTAGGAAACCTTAAAAAAGAGACTTTTGCATCATATGTGACCTTTAAGTTACAACCCTGGCTGGAGAAAGACTAGCAGCGAGCTACCTACCTGATAGGTCCATGGAACTAGCCATTTCTTGCCAGCTCTTGTCCTTGCTGTTTCTGTTATGATACGACTTGGTGGAGATGTTAAACGTTCTCTTTCCACGCATCCACATGTCGGTCCACCGGACTTTGTTTCACATGGACCATGCTTGCTCTGGTTTTCGCCTGCTTCCACTGATCTACATGGATCAGGGCGCGTTTTCGCTTTACAATCCGTCCACATCACAACCCAGAGTCACGACTCAGGAGCCGTCACACGTGAGGATGTTTGGTCGTAAACAATGACAAGTTTAACACTTGTCATTGTCGACTCGTTACGAGCCGAATGTCGGGAGAAATTCGCTCTTAACATGACTCAGACCACGGGATGATCTTATAGGATCATCCTAACATACTTATGATAACCTGGCGTTGGCAGTCCTTGGTCAGGAAGGGGGACAACGGGGACAAAAACAGCCCGACAATCTTTACGTTGCCCAGCTGAAGTATGCTGGAGGTCCTGGAAGAAACCCCTCCAGCCAGACCAGCTGCTTAGCTCCATCTGGCTTAATCATAACTACAGGATCTTATTTAAATCATCTCTGACGATCTGAAACAGCTGACTGTGTGTTGTATGGATTTATTCAGAGGTGTGAATGTGTTTTTTGTTTTGTTGTGCACTGTGCAGTAATAATAAAGGTAATTCTGATTTCTACTGGGCTTTGTCCTGCAGCTCATAACTTTCACCAAGTTTTAATACCAACCTTTATGTTCGAGCCCCAACGAAGAAGATGGTCCCAGGCAATCTGAGCGTCTCTCAAATGAGGAATCCTTGACTTTGATATCATCGTGTGTCAGGCAATCTAAAAAAAAAAAACAATTTGTAAGATTAGCATAAAGTTAGAGTTGACTGGTGAGAATCTTCTTCTGTGGGAATGAAATCAGCGAGGATGTGATCCTAAAATTCACCCGCTGGCTAAACCCGGCTGTATCTGGACAACCTGACGTCCAGACAGAGGTCTCACCAGCCTGAGACGTTCCAGAGTCCAGACGTCGTCTCGGAAAGCGTGCTCTGGAATTACTGAAGCTAAATGATCTCAGCTCCCTGAACCAGGGACGCCCAGGAACGCTACGCTGCAGGCTGGACATGTTTCCCGCTCCAACACACCTGGATTCAAACCTATCCCTGATCCACATTTCAGAACCAGAAAAACCTCTAAAACCAGCAGGACCGTGGTCCTTGTTGGCCAGAGGTGGAGCTCCATCCCCTGAAGTCAACCACTGCTCTAGCAGGATCTAGAAGTTCTTACCTATTTTCCTCCTTTTCATTCCTGCTGTCCCCTCGTTTCTCTTCCTTCGTCTTCCTTCTTCTTCAGGTTCAACAGGGAAAAGAAGACAGACTGTCAGAGAACTCCATCAACCCGACAGCGTCAGGTCACGATGAACGACGCGTCGACACGTTTCATGATCACAGTTAAGAAAAACTGAAAGTTAACCACTTCGACCAGAGAGAGGAGCGCTGGAACAGGAGGAGGATTTTACAGCAGCTGTTCCTGCATCTCGTCTCCCAGACTGATGAAGACGTAAGAACCCGTCACTGAACATGTGAGCCAAGAAATACCAGAACAGCTGTTTTTACTCACCGCTGCTCACGCAGGCAGGACTCGTCCCTTCAACCTGGGAATCCCCCAAAAATTCCTAAAAAATCCCAAAGTTAAAAGGAATATTGATGAGAATAAAGACATAGAAATGATGGTGCATACAGCTGTTCAGATAAAACCAGCCTTCAACTGGTCTGCATCGACACAGCAGCGCTCTCATTCCCTAACACGTTAAAGAAATGTGTGTGTGTGTGTGTGTGTGTGAAGTGATGCTGGTAACTATACCAACCTGCTGAGAAGCAGCTGCAGGAGATTCACCGCTGTTCTGGACTGTGGTTGGATCCACCGTCTGAGTAAGACAGAAAAAGAATCATAGCATGCGACTCAGGAATCAGCTCACGGTTCATCAGTGCGACAGATTCACCAGGATGAAGACGAACTACTTAAAATCACCGACCGGAACCATTTTATCTTTAGAAAACAATCATGTGGAAGTCTGAAACCCTTCCAGAGCTCCTTAAACTCAGAGCTGACTCAAGAACTGGGTCAAAATATTCTGAAAACCATGTTTGTAGTTCACTTTGAGAACTTTTGTTTCTGCTGAGAAACAAAGAGATTCTGTCTATTTTCCATGTGTGTGTCGGTGGTGCTGTACCTCGGATGAATGCACACCAACTGCTCCATAATCCCGGGTTATCTCATCACCTTCGTTTATGCCCACTACAGCAAATAAACAAAGATGGGGCACCCCGTCCACTTCGACCTTCGTCATGCTTGTGTTTGGCTGATGATGGTAATTCACCAGCGTTCCCGGTGAGCCATCCTCGCTGGAAGCGTCGATGCTGCAGGAATCAGAAAGAGCTCGTTGGAAAAGTTTACAAAAAAACGAGACAGATGAACATGAGATAAAAAGTAGGTACTGACCAGTAGTCATCTCCTTTGTGAGTGAAGACATATGTGTGCTCATTAATTGTTGTTCCAAAGCTCCCAGAGTCTCCTTTTTTAAACAAGTTTCCTCTGTATTCCAGAATGAAGGAGCCTTTGGAAATGGGACCTTTAGCGAACACTCCTCGGCCTTAAAAAGGAAAAACGCTGTTAAAACAAAAACGATCAATTTCCTGCCATGTGCCCCCAGCGTGACCAGGAACAACCAAACTGCCGAGCACTTGTAAACATGCTGTGGTGCAACCTTTACTTTCCACCTTCAGGCCGATCTCAAAGTGCCCTTTTCTTATTAAAAACATCTACACCCAGCTGAAGGCTGGACCAATAAAACATTGTGGAAGTGTTCCAGTCAGCACAGAATCAGCCTTTTAGAGGTTTTTAATATGTGTTTTTAGCTGGAAGACTTTTTAATACTTATTATTTTGGATGTGTTGTTGATTTTATTTATTCTTTTATTGTAGACCACGCTCAGTTACATAGGGTCTCCTCTCCTCTTTCATCCTTTACTGGACGCCTGTGGCGGCTGAAAACTGGAACCGTGCAGATTCAGGAACATCAGCTCCAGCTGGACTCCTTCCTCTGACTTTTCCTCTCTGGCACCACAAGAAAAATCACAAATTTAGGTGTAAGAATGGACCCAGCTTAAAACTCGACTCACAACTCAATCCTGCTTCTTTCAGTTGAGACGGTAAAAATCAAGCCCCTCCCCCTGGTCACCTACAGATGGCGAGCCAGGCTCCTGGTACAAAACGCTGCTGCACCATGTTTAACGGGTACAAGCAAACCAGAGCACAACAGCCTCCCTTCAACGGCTTCGTTCAGCTACGAATCCATTTCAAGATTCTTTTTAAAGTCTCTTAAAGGTCTTTCCCCCTTTTATCTGTCTCAGCTGCTTCATGCCATCACGTGCTCTTAGACCAGCTGACCAGATGCTTTAAGTGTCCTGAAAACATGTTATAAGTCCAGGGGAGACGGAGCCTTTTCAGTTTCAGCTCCTAAAATCTGAATGACTCCCACTGCGGGTCAGGCCGGCTCCTCTGCTTGTTTTTAAGTCTCGTCTAAAAACACTTTTACTCTTTTAGCTTTTGTATGTGCTTGTGTTATTTTACATTTCTTGTGTGGTCATTTATAGTCTAATTTGCATTTTGATCCTTGTTCTTTATTTGTGTGGTTTTATGCTTTCTTTTTAAGCTGGTATGTTGTTTTTAAACTGCAGTAGAAATAATCAGTCTAATCTTTCTACATCCAGCAGAAAATGCCGAAGTTAAAGCTTAAAAAAGATCCCAGCTGCATTCAGAGGAAGACCATCAGTAGCAGCTCAGGGGCAACAGGTATCCCAGCCTGAAGAGAGGCCAGTGTTTCCATGACAACCGGGACCTGAACATCTCTGAAACCAGGGACGTTACAGTGGAACTTAAAGCATTGCCCTCTCCTTACAAAGGGAGGAGGTCTAGAGCAGGGTCCACAACTCTGGTCCTCAAGGCCCACTTCAGACTTCCCATGTTTCCCTGCTGCAACACACCTGACTGACATTTCTGGCTCATTAGCAGACTGCACCGAGCTGATCAGAGATCCTTTTCATTTGAAGCAGTTGTGTTGCAGCAGGGAAACATCTAATACGTGCAGGGTAGCAGGCCTTGAGGACCAGGGTTGGGGATGACCGGTCTAGAGGGTAGAGAACTCCTTGTAGTAAAGCTTTCAACCAACACCACCTGGACCACCTTTCCACCAACAGACTTTACCATCTCTGGTAGCGTAACCATTCCTCTCTGAATGGCTGTTATTAACCATCATGTCTTTAAACCATCTTTATACTTATTATTTTTAACAATAAATTTCTCATTTAAATACCAAAAACTGACGTCCTAAAGCCAGTTAAATATTCTGAGGTCGTTTGTAGTCAAGGTTGATTTCACCAGCGTGTTATTAGACTTACAGGCAACATTTTTACAACCCCATTAAGAAAAAACATGCGACATGCTGTACTTCTCATGAAGTCTCCTCCAACTCCAACGTTCAGAAAGATCTTACCTCTGATGTGATCAGCGAACCTCCATGTCAGCACATCTTTATCTGAGCCCAGCCGGATGTATTCTTCAGCTTCTTGGAGACAATGTAGAGTCGTGGATGTGCTCACTGGAAAACAGAAAGTTAAATATTAGTGTTGGCTTATTTAAAGCAGCATTATGTAACATCCCTGGAGCTGTTGTTGTCTAGCAGCAGCAAGAGGCTGGAAAACCACACTTTCCCCCCACCTGGAGCAACATGCTGCAGCCATGTTTCTTCCAGACTTCCAGTCCTTTCTAGCTGCTGACTAACAGCTGACCTCGCAGCCCGTCCTCATCAGTCATACCGCTCTACTAGCGGCTTGTCCAGGGAAGGTTGATTTAACCCAGATAGCGTCAACATGCACTAAGACTTTAAATATCCTGGGTAAATGGAAAACCTCCCGAAAACAGCTGATGTCTGACTGATGCACCAATCACACCCCCAGAAACGTTTGTTAATAGAGGAAAAAAAAAAAACACTACAGTTGACATTTGTCCCAGATTTGTCTCGATGACGAGACAAAATAGAGAATCTGGTGCAAGTCTAGATGTGGCCTTCCTAAAAAACTGTGCCAACACACAAGGGTGTAAGCAGGGATTTTATTGTATTATATATAAACTTTATGTAAACAGGTAATCTTAGTCCTACTGACCCCCCACTTTAGATAAAATACAGCTTCTAAACTCCTGAATGGAGCTAGAGATGCTGTTAGATGGATCCATTCATCATGCCGTCCTGTCCTTTGCTTGTCAGCTCATATCTCATATTCCAGAGTTTCCAGCCGTCTTCTAGTTTCCCCGCATCTTCTACAGCAAGGACGAACCAAGCTGGTCCTCAAGGCTAGCTGTCCTGCAGGGTTTACATGTTTCCCTGTTTCACATTAAAATGAATCTCATTAACATGTCGCATGTTAATGAGCAGTTGCTGTGGTTCAGCAGGAAACATTTAAATCCTGCAGGACTGCTACCGTTGCAGGCCTGTGGGAAACATGAAAAACCTGCAGGACTGCTACCGTTGCGGGCCTGTGTGAAACATGAAAAACCTGCAGGACTGCTACCGTTGCAGGCCTGTGGGAAACATGAAAAACCTGCAGGACTGCTACCATTGCGGGCTTGTGGGAAACATGAAAAACCTGCAGGACTGCTACCATTGCGGGCTTGTGGGAAACATGAAAAACCTGCAGGACTGCTACCGTTGCAGGCTTGTGGGAAACATGAAAAACCTGCAGGACTGCTACCGTTGCGGGCCTGTGGGAAACATGAAAAACCTGCAGGACTGCTACCGTTGCGGGCCTGTGAGAAACATGAAAAACCTGCAGGACTGCTACCGTTGCGGGCCTGTGGGAATCATGAAAAACCTGCAGGACTGCTACCGTTGCAGGCTTGTGGGAAACATGAAAAACCTGCAGGACTGCTACCGTTGCGGGCCTGTGGGAAACATGAAAAACCTGCAGGACTGCTACCGTTGCAGTCCTGTGGGAAACATGAAAAACCTGCAGGACTGCTACCGTTGCGGGCCTGTGAAAAACATGAAAAACCTGCAGGACTGCTACCGTTGCGGGCCTGTGGGAAACATGAAAAACCTGCAGGACTGCTACCGTTGCGGGCCTGTGGGAAACATGAAAAACCTGCAGGACTGCTACCGTTGCAGGCCTGTGGGAAACATGAAAAACCTGCAGGACTGCTACCGTTGCAGGCCTGTGGGAAACATGAAAAACCTGCAGGACTGCTACCGTTGCAGGCCTGTGGGAAACATGAAAAACCTGCAGGACTGCTACCGTTGCAGGCCTGTGGGAAACATGAAAAACCTGCAGGACTGCTACCGTTGCGGGCCTGTGAAAAACATGAAAAACCTGCAGGACTGCTACCGTTGCGGGCCTGTGGGAAACATGAAAAACCTGCAGGACTGCTACCGTTGCGGGCCTGTGGGAAACATGAAAAACCTGCAGGACTGCTACCGTTGCGGGCCTGTGGGAAACATGAAAAACCTGCAGGACTGCTACCGTTGCAGGCCTGTGGGAAACATGAAAAACCTGCAGGACTGCTACCGTTGCAGGCCTGTGGGAAACATGAAAAACCTGCAGGACTGCTACCGTTGCGGGCCTGTGGGAAACATGAAAAACCTGCAGGACTGCTACCGTTGCGGGCCTGTGGGAAACATGAAAAACCTTCAGGACTGCTACCGTTGCGGGCCTGTGGGAAACATGAAAAACCTGCAGGACTGCTACCGTTGCGGGCCTGTGGGAAACATGAAAAACCTGCAGGACTGCTACCGTTGCGGGCCTGTGGGAAACATGAAAAACCTGCAGGACTGCTACCGTTGCGGGCCTGTGGGAAACATGAAAAACCTGCAGGACTGCTACCGTTGCAGGCCTGTGGGAAACATGAAAAACCTGCAGGACTGCTACCGTTGCGGGCCTGTGGGAAACATGAAAAACCTGTTCCACAGACTGTGTTTAATGTTTCTGCAACATCTGCAGCATCCTTTTCCTCTGAGTGTAAAACTAAAGAGCTCTGATCAGGCTCCTCCATGAGTCCATGTGCTAGTTCGTTCAGACTATCCCAGTGTTTCATACCTGCTGTGTGGGAGCTTCTCTGTGGTTCACTGGTTTCCAGCAGCTGACCGTCCGTCTCCTCTTCTTCCTTCTTGATAGAAACAATGTTGAAGTTGCCAAATGTTTCTTCAGTCTTTGTTTCTGCTGCTTCCTCTTTTATCTGTGGAGGTTGTAGTTCTTCTTCTTTAACTTGTGCAGGTTCTGGTTCTTCTTCTTTAACTTCTGGTGCCTTCAGACTTGAGGTGCTCTCCTGGTTAGAGGAGCTATGGGCCGGGGCAACCTCCTCCTCCTCCTCGCAGACATGGCGCTGTGGGGGTTCTGGAGGGATAAAGGAATGCAGGAAGATGTTAAGGCACCTTTCATATGTTCTGTTTTCTGTGAATCTGGCCGCAGCTGAACTTGTTGGCTTAATGTCAGCGTTACAGAAATGGCATTTTCCTACATGACTTGAAGTAAACTGTGACCAACTGGTGAACTTTATTAACTTCTGTAATTAGACGTGGGGCAACTTCGTGGCATCTTCTGTTTTAGAGCAGCAATGGAAGAATAAAAAGAATGAAAGGGTTAAAATAAAGGTATCCCCATCCCTCACCTCGCCCTCTCCAGACAAAGAAGTGGAGTTTTATTGGTTTACATTTCTAGCATTATTATTAACACGTTTGTAGTATTTCTAAAAAAACGACAAGCTTTCATTTGCTGTTTTGTATAAAAAAATGGGGAAAAACATGTTTTAACTGCAGAAAAGTGAGCTGAACAGATACTCGTCAGCAGTTTGAGTTTGGGGGGGAAAAGATAAAATTCTGTTTAGGGAAATCTGGATCAAACCAGCTTCCACTTGGAGATTCAGTTTTAACTATTTCTGAATAAAGATCGCCTGTTTTCACTTTCAGAGTTTTACTTAAATACTTATTCAACCTCTGACTGATTAGAAACTTCTCTGAACATCTGACCAGGCTCCACACCGTAACAACTCCAACACCACCCACCTGATAAAACAGACATTTCTCCTCCTTCCTCTCAGAGCAGAAACCAAACAGCTTCTAAAGTCTGCAGAGTTCAGCAGCTAACGATGGAGGCCAGCGAGCGCGAGGAGAGAAAAACGTCTCCAGGAATCCCGCAGGCGGTCAGAACAAGAGAACAGCCGAAGTTAAACCCGGAAAAGATTCCAGCTTCACCCCGATCCACCAGGAAAGCTGGAAGAACGAGCTGCAGCTTCTCCAGCTTCCCTCCAGCCCGGCTAGCTTCCCTCTGCCCCGACTAGCGTCCCTTCAGCCCGGCTAGCTTCCCTCTGCCCCGACTAGCGTCCCTCCAGCCCGGCTAGCTTCCCTCTGCCCCGACTAGCGTCCCTTCAGCCCGGCTAGCTTCCCTCTACACCGGCTAGCGTCCCTCTAGCCCGGCTAGCTTCCCTCTGCCCCGACTAGCGTCCCTCCAGCCCGGCTAGCTTCCCTCTGCCCCGACTAGCGTCCCTTCAGCCCGGCTAGCTTCCCTCCAGCCCGGCTAGCTTCCCTCTGCCCCGACTAGCGTCCCTTCAGCCCGGCTAGCTTCCCTCTGCCCCGACTAGCGTCCCTCTGCCCTGACTAGCGTCCCTTCAGCCCTGACTAGCGTCCCTCCAGCCCGGACTAGCGTCCCTCCAGCCCGGCTAGCGTCCCTTCAGCCCGGCTAGCTTCCCTCCAGCCCGGCTAGCTTCCCTCCAGCCCGGCTAGCTTCCCTCTGCCCCGACTAGCGTCCCTCCAGCCCGGCTAGCTTCCCTCTAGCCCGGCTAGCTTCCCTCCTGCTCACGCGGGGAATCTTTCAGATGGACTTCCTCTACCTGGCGGATATGACGCAACCGTCACCATGGAGAAAAAAATAAATAAAAATAGGACCATGTCACGTTATAACGTGATGAATGTTTTTGTAATAACATGCGAGCAGCCTGTACTGTACGCTGATGTTGCTGAAGCAAAATACGTTTTACAGAAACATTTCAGTTCTTTTTTTCTATTCTGGTTTAATGTTGTAAACAGAAATGTGGGACAGGTATGTGCGTCACCTGGCTGCACGCAGTGAGACGGTGCGTGCGCGTGCCTGAGTTGCTGACATGTACCAGATTACGTCGACGTTCTGAAACTAAAATGAAAATGATAAGGCTGCACGCACCGCTGGGACTGGGAGGAAAGTTGTAGTCCTGTCAGCTTTAAGTCCTCCAAGCTTCACCACATGGCTAATGAAGGACAACCTAACAAGACATGTCTCTGGCCTAGCTGCACTTTCCCCATACAACGGTACATATGGTTTATAGTCCACGTTTGTACCACAGTCAAACAATTAAAACTACCTCCTTTTAACGCCATACGGTCCCTTTTTTATTTATTTATTATTATTATTATTATTTGGGTGCCAGCCCAGCTTTGGTAGGGGCGACTAGGGTCCATACCAAGACATACATTTAGTGTTTGGTTCCTTTTCATCAACACTGAAACTTTTTGACCCTTAAAGGAAAATCATGACTGTAAATTGTGTTTTCACCTCTTCGTTTCAAAATATGACAAATTTCCCTGAGGACTCTCCAAAGGGGTTAATAAAGTATTTCTATTCTATTCTATTCTAAATAAATGAAACCCAAGAACATCATTACTTGAAATGCTTTTAAAACAACTATAAATTACACTGATGAGTAAATTAAACATAAATAAGATTAAATATATCTTTTAAAATCTATATTTTAAAATGAAGTGAATGTAACAGTAATATCATAAATATAATAAACATAATGCCGTCTGCATTAAACCAGGAAACTATCCACATAAAACCCCATCATGCTAACAGCAGCAGCATCATGACATCAGAGATGCAGCAGGTCAGATTGGATGGTGGGGCCAGAGTGGAGTGCTTTGTGGTCGCTCCGTGTGATGATGCCAGCTGCAGCTTCTGGAGGGGTTTGTTGGGGAGACCACAGAGAACTGCAGCTCATTTTCAGCATGTGCAGTGGTGGGAAAAGTATTCGCCCCCTCCCTGACTCCTTATTTTCTTGCATGTTTGTCACACTTTGATGTTTCAGATCAGATTAATTTAAATATTCGTTAAAACACAAGTAAAAAAAAAAAAAAGCATTTTTTAAGAGAAAAAAGATCCAAACCTGCATGGTGTAAAAAGTGACTGCAGACAGGATTTATGAGTTCCTCCAGTACCAAACACGGTTTCATGTACGAAGTGATTTACCTTCCAACCGGCTTCTTTTCAGCCTAACTCTTGTCATGGTGACATCTAACAAGAAGGAGGACCGGACCTTCCTCTCTGCTGGACCTGCTGTAGCTAAACTCTTGTTTGTCGGTCATGGTGACATCTAACAAGAAGGAGGACCGGACCTTCCTCTCTGATGGACCTGCTGTAGCTAAACTCTTGTTTGTCGGTCATGGTGACATCTAACAAGAAGGAGGACCGGACCTTCCTCTCTGCTGGACCTGCTGTAGCTAAACTCTTGTTTGTCGGTCATGGTGACATCTAACAAGAAGGAGGACCGGACCTTCCTCTCTGATGGACCTGCTGTAGCTAAACTCTTGTTTGTCGGTCATGGTGACATCTAACAAGAAGGAGGACCAGACCTTCCTCTCTGATGGACCTGCTGTAGCTAAACTCTTTTTTGTCGGTCATGGTGACATCTAACAAGAAGGAGGACCGGACCTTCCTCTCTGATGGACCTGCTGTAGCTAAACTCTTGTTTGTCGGTCATGGTGACATCTAACAAGAAGGAGGACCAGACCTTCCTCTCTGATGGACCTGCTGTAGCTAAACTCTTGTTTGTCGGTCATGGTGACATCTAACAAGAAGGAGGACCAGACCTTCCTCTCTGATGGACCTGCTGTAGCTAAACTCTTGTTTGTCGGTCATGGTGACATCTAACAAGAAGGAGGACCGGACCTTCCTCTCTGATGGACCTGCTGTAGCTAAACTCTTTTTTGTCGGTCATGGTGATATCTAACAAGAAGGAGGACCGGACCTTCCTCTCTGATGGACCTGCTGTAGCTAAACTCTTGTTTGTCGGTCATGGTGACATCTAACAAGAAGGAGGACCGGACCTTCCTCTCTGATGGACCTGCTGTAGCTAAACTCTTGTTTGTCGGTCATGGTGACATCTAACAAGAAGGAGGACCGGACCTTCCTCTCTGCTGGACCTGCTGTAGCTAAACTCTTGTTTGTCGGTCATGGTGACATCTAACAAGAAGGAGGACCGGACCTTCCTCTCTGCTGGACCTGCTGTAGCTAAACTCTTGTTTGTCGGTCATGGTGACATCTAACAAGAAGGAGGACCGGACCTTCCTCTCTGCTGGACCTGCTGTAGCTAAACTCTTTTTTGTCGGTCATGGTGACATCTAACAAGAAGGAGGACCAGACCTTCCTCTCTGATGGACCTGCTGTAGCTAAACTCTTTTTTGTCGGTCATGGTGACATCTAACAAGAAGGAGGACCGGACCTTCCTCTCTGATGGACCTGCTGTAGCTAAACTCTTGTTTGTCGGTCATGGTGACATCTAACAAGAAGGAGGACCGGACCTTCCTCTCTGATGGACCTGCTGTAGCTAAACTTTTTTTTGTCGGTCATGGTGACATCTAACAAGAAGGAGGACCGGACCTTCCTCTCTGATGGACCTGCTGTAGCTAAACTCTTTTTGTCGGTCATGGTGACATCTAACAAGAAGGAGGACCGGACCTTCCTCTCTGCTGGACCTGCTGTAGCTAAACTCTTTTTTGTCGGTCATGGTGACATCTAACAAGAAGGAGGACCGGACCTTCCTCTCTGATGGACCTGCTGTAGCTAAACTCTTTTTTGTCGGTCATGGTGACATCTAACAAGAAGGAGGACCGGACCTTCCTCTCTGATGGACCTGCTGTAGCTAAACTCTTTTTTGTCGGTCATGGTGACATCTAACAAGAAGGAGGACCGGACCTTCCTCTCTGATGGACCTGCTGTAGCTAAACTCTTGTTTGTCGGTCATGGTGACATCTAACAAGAAGGAGGACCGGACCTTCCTCTCTGATGGACCTGCTGTAGCTAAACTCTTGTTTGTCGGTCATGGTGACATCTAACAAGAAGGAGGACCGGACCTTCCTCTCTGATGGACCTGCTGTAGCTAAACTCTTGTTTGTCGGTCATGGTGCGGTGCTGAGGAACATCAACTCTCACGTTTCTCTTTAAATACGTTTCAGACCGAGCTCAACGTCCGTCACCTTAATGTCACTGCGTGCTTTTATTCTAGTGATGCAGTTTATTATTATTAGTGTTGTATATATCTGTGTGTATGCGTGTGAGCACACACGTGTTTATGCATTCTGTGTGTGTGGCGGAGAGGTGGGGGTGGGGTGGGGGTCAAGTGTAGCTAGATGTAAGTTTAGGATGGGGAGGGTTGCTTACTGGCCCTTTCTGACCCCTCCTGCACATTTTTAAACATGTTTCTTTTCCTGCTTGTTTTTTTTTTTTTTTAAACAATCTTCTCTCTCACACACACACACACACACACACAAAAACAAAAAAAAACTTCTATCTAATCAGGGTTTGGTAAACGTGCGTTGGTGTTAGCGAGCTGGTGGGAGCTGGTTGAAGGAAAACGTACCTTTGTAACTGCTGGTCTCATTCTGGGTCGATGTGGCTCTTTTTCTTTCCCCTAAAACAAACGAAACTTCTAAATGATCTTTTTTAAGTTACGAAGGCCGATTGATTCATTATTAGCATCATTTAGCGTAAGAGATTGTTCTAACTGCAAAGTGCCAACTAATGATTTACCCACTGAAAACGTGAACTAATACTACGATATGGATCCGTACGAACAGCAAATTTAACAACACTGAAGGTATAATGAGAATTTTAAAGTCCCTTTGCCACCGCAGGGCTGTTTTCCCCCCTACTGGAAGACGCTGTGATGGAATTTATGGTTTCCCACACTTTACCAGAGGGGCTGCTCGGCTCTTCAGGCATCTTCATTTCTTGATTTTCTAGAGAAAATAATAACAATAATTTAAAAACAGCCCTTCAGCATCTTCAGTCTGAAGATAAGTGATAAGAGCTCTACTGTGGTAGTCAACATTAAATTAGTTTTTTATGTGTGTATACCAGAGATGTCCCATAGTACTGGCCTACGGATATTATCGCCCGATATTGGCATTAAAATGTAATATTGGAAAATATCGGTTTTTACTTTTTAAACGACTCAACTTTTACCCAACATGCATATATACACATCAGTGGTCGGCAGCTGGCTCCCACCATCCAAACTGGCCAATAATATCTGGCTGCCAGATCACTTTCATAAAAGGAAAAGCTGATTAGAAGAGAACAGATATGATGCTGTTTACAGCACAGCTGCTTTAAGAAGGGTGGAGCTACGGCGGAGGAGAGAGACGGAGCGACGTCAGCAGCTGGTGAGGCTGGAGCGACACCGGGAAGTTTGAGAAACAAACATCTCTGCTTCAGTACTGCTGGGTGAGGAGAGGGAAGCTAGCTGCCTGGAATCTCCTCGTCTCTGTCCCCGACCTCGGTTTGGAGGCAGGACGGTTTATCAGCTGTTTCAGTCTGAGGCAACATGGAGCAGCACAGTTACTATGGTTACTAAACCCTCAGAAATGTCAGGAACAAAAAGACGAGAAAAAGACAGGAGGACAGTAACTGGTTTGTTGGTACTGAATGCTGGTTTTTAGTTCATCTGGAGACCCCACACAGACCCAACCAGACCAGGTTCAGTCCGGACTCTCCCTGATCCTCTGCTCATCCACCTGCTGTACAACCTAGAGACCCCACACAGACCCAACCAGACCAGGTTCAGTCCGGACTCTCCCTGATCCTCTGCTCATCCACCTGCTGTACAACCTAGAGACCCCACACAGACCCAACCAGACCAGGTTCAGTCTGGACTCTCCCTGATCCTCTGCTCATCCACTTGCTGTACAGCAAAGTGCACTGGAGCCCACACAACGATAAAAATATACGGAAGTTAAGAAAGGCTCGTGTTTGGAGCAGGTACACACTGATCACATCTTACAGGTTAGGCCATTTCATCTGGACAAATATACGGTGGTAACGTTAGAAACCTGAAGTTACCTGAAGTTTTTCTCCCTTAGAGGGACCCACATATATCAGAAATTAAGAGTAGGTCAATATCGGTAAAAAAAGCCAATGTCGAACATCCCTAGTGCATACTTATCACGTAACCACCTTACAGTGTAGAACCACACCGTTCAGATGGTGGTTGGGTCTGTTTACCGGCAGCTCTGAACCTTGCTGGCTTTGTGGAAATATTAAAGCAACACCGAGCAACTAAAACAAGAAAAAACTGGATTATGTTCAACACCCACCCCTTAGTCCAAGGACACGATCCCACTCCTCCCCGCCTCCATCTTCACCATCCACACCACCGTCCTCTTCTCCATCGCCTTCACTGTCCCGAACGGTGTCATCTCCCCCAGCTTGACCGTCTCCATCGTCTTCGTCACCTCCATCATCCTGCTCACCTTCATCCACTTCCAGGTCCAATTCATCTAAAGAAAAGCATGATATGCAAATAAAGACGTACTCCTGATGTTTTCTGTGTAATTTACCAGCTGTGTGGAATATTTACTTCTTATATTCCAGGTCTGTATTTACATCTTCTAAATTCAGCCCCAGATGTTTTCATTAGTCTCTGATTTGTTGAATTTATACTGTCCATGTAATAAATTTGCTTTATTTTAATCATTTTGTTACCACCACATACCTTCAACCTCAAGCTCGTCAGGAGACTTTCGCTGGAATCCTCCAAGAGTTCTTTTCTCCATTTCAAGTGCAAGCGTTGAGATTTTTGCCACTTGTGTAGTGTCCTCTGGAGGACAGAGGTCTCTGTGGACTCGTATATCGTGGCCCGAAAAGTTGGCAAGTTGATCCGGATCACTATTCTTGAGGTTGAGGATTTGGGACAACGTTGCCATGTGCTTACGAAGATGTGCAGACGTCAGATTTTCAGGATTCTTTGCACCACACATCTGTGCAAACACTCTCATGCAGTCCTGTCCTCGGTAGAAGCTCGTGTAGGGACGCTCTGGCCGTCCAAACAGGAAGGGATTATCCTTGTGCACATTACATGTGTCCCTCTTCTCTAGCAGAAGCACTGCTGCGTTAACAACCTCAGGGTTTAATAAAACAGCTACTTTTCTCCCTCTTTTGCCGATAATTTCCACCCAGCTGACGTGTCCGGCTAGCTTCTGCTCAAACGGCGCCAGGCTAGCAGCAACGTCACCACCAAGCGCAGCCTGCTCTCTTTTCCTGAAGGACTCAAGTGTCATTTTTGAGACTTCACCTGCACGCCGTCTATTAAAGAGGATTATTTGAGCAAGTGTCACCCTAGCAAGTTCAGAGTACGCCTGAGGAGACTGACGCTCTCTCAGGTTTTCAACGGCGCCTGCAGATCTCTCTTCCAGGTACTTGTGCAACAGCTGAACATCCTCTGTGAGCGGTATGGTGGATGGGTTACTCAGCGTGGACGGACTCGAAGCAGCCAGCGCGGTGTGTGAGACTTGTCCTGTCCATTCTTTTGTGCAGAGCTTTGTGAATCGTTCGGCTGCCTCGAACGAAGCTTCATCCTGTGCGGAGATGGCCCTGCAGAGAATAATACCACCCACCTTCTTGAGCGAGTGTCCTAATTTCAGGGCAAGACTTGGTGTAGAAAACGAGTGCTTCTCTTCATCATATCCAGCAACTGTTTTAACAGCTGCAACCACTTTGTAAAAATTGTTTGGTTTTACAGCATCTTCAAAGCTAAATATAGAATATTTCTGTCTTAAGGTCAATAAAAGTCTTCCCATTTCCCGAACCTTTGTTCTGATATACTCAAATTTGGTTGGATCGCTCCAGTGCTTGTTATAGAGAGACTGGGCCAGCTGCAGGATGAGAAAGTCGTTTCGTACCACAGATGCGATCTCGTCTTGCCTCATCTTTCCGAGGACCTTCCACACTCCAGCGGACGTTGCCTGGGAGCAGGCTGACTCTGTAATGTCGGCCAGAGCTAAGAGTTTGTTCGTAACACTGGCTTCGCTTCCTGAGGCGGTCTTTGACGGGCATCTTCGCGAGTGTCTCCACAGCTCCTTACGGACAAACAAACCTTTACAGTACGCACAGTGCACATACATTTTGGTATCCACAGAGCTGTTGGATGCTCCCTGTCTCCTTTTTACTTTAAGTGTTCCGGCTTTACTTTTCATGACCTCTTGGTTATGCTCATAATTACCTTTGTTCCGCAACTTCTCCAGAAACCTTTTTCTCTCTTTAGAATTCTTGGGGAGCAAGAAAGCTTGGGCAATGTCAGGCTCTTCTTTCTCGTGTTTTTTAAGGTGACGAGCTATTTTAGATTGTGGTTTTTTGCAAACATAGCAATAATTTTTCAGGGTGCAAGAAGAAACTTGTCGAGCTGCTGAGGTTTCAGTAGACTCGGCTGAAGGCATCTGGATGCTGCCTGTACTGGTGGTGTAGGTAGATTCATCGTCACAACAGGGCTGAGCAGCTATGGGATCATCTTCCCCATGTTGATCAGAGCTGGACACATGACGGCTTTCAGGTACGTAATCATCATCATCATCATCAGACGGAGCATCACTAACGTCAGAGTCAGAAACATGTTCATCCAGGACAACATCCTAAGCAGAAAGAAACTTCACATTAAACCAAAAGAATCTATTTCTGAACATTTCAAAGTCAGTTCAGATAGAAGAAACGACGATGAAGGTACCAGTGAAGAATTCCTCTCAGGAAAGCAGGATTTGTGCCACGATCTCGAACACACTAAAAACACGTTGAAATGAAAAGTTAGCAAGTTGTGTGTGTGTTTAACATAAAAAACTACAGCAAACACTGACAACAAAAACTGCATTAGAGTGAAATAAATACCAACATCTGCAGGTGTAACCGAGCCAGTGGGAAGAGGAGGATCCGAGGCAAGCCGCACAGCTGTCCAAATCATGGACCGTCGCACACGTTATTACATGACGGCACTAAAAGAAAAGAATTCATGACTAGAAAAAGAAATCAAACATTTTAAACAAACAAGGAAACGTGGAATAGATTTAACCACAGACGACACTAGAATAAAATAGAAAAACATGTGACATTTCTGACTTTAGCAGAAACTGTGTGATCATGTAAACCATGAACATGATCTCTAACAAATAACAAATAACCAACTTCTGCATCCTAATACGTGAAGGAATTGTCTGAAAAGCTGTCCTCCTGGTTCAGGTGTGTGTCAGGTGAACATCTACAGAAGTTTTACTAAATCTTCTGTGGAGGTGGTGAAAGCTTGTTGTGTCTAAAGTTTGTCAGGTGGAAACACAAACAACTCGCTTGCTGCCTGGTCAGGAAGTTTGTCCCTGTCCACGCTGTGTGTCCTGTGCTGTGTGTGGACTCCTGAGCACGCTCACGTCCTCAAACACAACAGAATCACGACTGCAGGTAAAAGCATGACAAGAACACAGTCCTCTTACAGAGTCATCCTTTGATATTCCCAGACCGGATCCGTCCCCTGTCGTTCCGTCAGAGGCTTCCTGTGTACGAGTCAATGAGAGGAAGAAATGTCAGATTACTGTAGCAGAAACTGTTATCTTTCATTTAAAAGGTGTTGATTATGTTTATCGTAGAAACGTCAGTCAGCAGAGAAAAACAAAGACAGCAGTAATGAGCCTCTAATAAAGACTGGAAGGACCTAAAGCATTTATAATATACTATATATTTATAATATATAATATACTATATATTTATAATATATAATATACTATCTATGTATAATATATAATATACTATATATTTATAATATATAATATACTATATATTTATAATATATAATATACTATATATTTATAATATACTATATATGTATAATATATAATATACTATATATGTATAATATATAATATACTATATATTTATAATATATAATATACTATATATTTATAATATATAATATACTATCTATGTATAATATATAATATACTATATATTTATAATATATAATATACTATATATTTATAATATATAATATACTATATATTTATAATATACTATATATGTATAATATATAATATACTATCTATGTATAATATATAATATACTATATATTTATAATATATAATATACTATATATTTATAATATATAATATACTATATATTTATAATATACTATATATGTATAATATATAATATACTATATATGTATAATATATAATATACTATATATTTATAATATATAATATACTATATATGTATAATATATAATATACTATATATTTATAATATATAATATACTATAATATGCGAGTGGCTGTTGGTAGAAGGAACTACTCGCCTTTTCTGGTCTTGGCTCGCTTTCGTTATCTTTCGGGTCACATTGTGCTTCACAGGGTACCTGACACATAAAAACGCAGTGTTTCCTCATCACGCTATCAGCAGTCATTCAAAAGAAAACTTGAACAGATGTGCACATGCCTTAAACAGCCCAGCTGGCCTTATACCTAATGCTTTGAACCCCTTCGAGATTCATTAATATCACATTCCAGATCATGTTCTTATACTGAGTTTCAGTTGTAGGCATTCCCAACACGAACACGAGGAGTTTTACTCACCACTGAGCGCCACGGCCACGAGGAATCCCCATAGTTGTATGTTATCTCCTCTCCTGGGAAGATTTCTCTGACAGCAAACAGGCACAAATGTGGCCTCCCATTCACCATAATCCTTTTCACTTTGCAGTTAGGATGTTCATGATCATCATTCACCAGTCGTCCCAGCGTTCCGTCTTCTTTTGACGCATCTATGCTGTAAGATAAACAGACCACAAACAACCTGGCTTGGCGTGATCTTGTTAGACGTGATGCAGCAGTCAGTCAGACGTGATGCAGCAGTCAGTCAGTACGTGATGCAGCAGTCAGTCAGAGTTGATGCAGCAGTCAGTCAGACGTGATGCAGCAGTCAGTCAGACGTGATGCAGCAGTCAGTCAGACGTGATGCAGCAGTCAGTCAGAGTTGATGCAGCAGTCAGTCAGACGTGATGCAGCAGTCAGTCAGACGTGATGCAGCAGTCAGTCAGACGTGATGCAGCAGTCAGTCAGACGTGATGCAGCAGTCAGTCAGAGTTGATGCAGCAGTCAGTCAGAGTTGATGCAGCAGTCAGTCATACGTGATGCAGCAGTCAGTCAGACGTGATGCAGCAGTCAGTCAGAGTTGATGCAGCAGTCAGTCATACGTGATGCAGCAGTCAGTCAGACGTGATGCAGCAGTCAGTCAGACGTGATGCAGCAGTCAGTCAGAGTTGATGCAGCAGTCAGTCAGACGTGATGCAGCAGTCAGTCAGAGTTGATGCAGCAGTCAGTCAGACGTGATGCAGCAGTCAGTCGGACGTGATGCAGCAGTCAGTCATACGTGATGCAGCAGTCAGTCAGACGTGATGCAGCAGTCAGTCAGACGTGATGCAGCAGTCAGTCAGAGTTGATGCAGCAGTCAGTCAGACGTGATGCAGCAGTCAGTCAGACGTGATGCAGCAGTCAGTCAGAGTTGATGCAGCAGTCAGTCATACGTGATGCAGCAGTCAGTCATACGTGATGCAGCAGTCAGTCAGAGTTGATGCAGCAGTCAGTCATACGTGATGCAGCAGTCAGTCAGACGTGATGCAGCAGTCAGTCATACGTGATGCAGCAGTCAGTCATACGTGATGCAGCAGTCAGTCATACGTGATGCAGCAGTCAGTCAGAGTTGATGCAGCAGTCAGTCAGACGTGATGCAGCAGTCAGTCAGACGTGATGCAGCAGTCAGTCAGACGTGATGCAGCAGTCAGTCAGAGTTGATGCAGCAGTCAGTCAGACGTGATGCAGCAGTCAGTCAGACGTGATGCAGCAGTCAGTCGGACGTGATGCAGCAGTCAGTCGGACGTGATGCAGCAGTCAGTCGGACGTGATGCAGCAGTCAGTCGGACGTGATGCAGCAGTCAGTCATACGTGATGCAGCAGTCAGTCAGACGTGATGCAGCAGTCAGTCAGACGTGATGCAGCAGTCAGTCAGACGTGATGCAGCAGTCAGTCGGACGTGATGCAGCAGTCAGTCATACGTGATGCAGCAGTCAGTCATACGTGATGCAGCAGTCAGTCAGACGTGATGCAGCAGTCAGTCAGACGTGATGCAGCAGTCAGTCATACGTGATGCAGCAGTCAGTCAGACGTGATGCAGCAGTCAGTCAGACGTGATGCAGCAGTCAGTCATACGTGATGCAGCAGTCAGTCGGACGTGATGCAGCAGTCAGTCATACGTGATGCAGCAGTCAGTCATACGTGATGCAGCAGTCAGTCAGACGTGATGCAGCAGTCAGTCAGACGTGATGCAGCAGTCAGTCAGAGTTGATGCAGCAGTCAGTCAGACGTGATGCAGCAGTCAGTCAGACGTGATGCAGCAGTCAGTCAGAAGTGATGCAGCAGTCAGTCATACGTGATGCAGCAGTCAGTCAGACGTGATGCAGCAGTCAGTCAGACGTGATGCAGCAGTCAGTCAGACGTGATGCAGCAGTCAGTCAGTACGTGATGCAGCAGTCAGTCATACGTGATGCAGCAGTCAGTCAGACGTGATGCAGCAGTCAGTCAGTACGTGATGCAGCAGTCAGTCAGACGTGATGCAGCAGTCAGTCATACGTGATGCAGCAGTCAGTCATACGTGATGCAGCAGTCAGTCATACGTGATGCAGCAGTCAGTCAGACGTGATGCAGCAGTCAGTCAGAGTTGATGCAGCAGTCAGTCAGACGTGATGCAGCAGTCAGTCAGACGTGATGCAGCAGTCAGTCAGAGTTGATGCAGCAGTCAGTCGGACGTGATGCAGCAGTCAGTCGGACGTGATGCAGCAGTCAGTCATACGTGATGCAGCAGTCAGTCAGAGTTGATGCAGCAGTCAGTCAGACGTGATGCAGCAGTCAGTCAGACGTGATGCAGCAGTCAGTCATACGTGATGCAGCAGTCAGTCAGACGTGATGCAGCAGTCAGTCGGACGTGATGCAGCAGTCAGTCAGACGTGATGCAGCAGTCAGTCAGACGTGATGCAGCAGTCAGTCAGACGTGATGCAGCAGTCAGTCATACGTGATGCAGCAGTCAGTCGGACGTGATGCAGCAGTCAGTACGTGATGCAGCAGTCAGTCAGAGTTGATGCAGCAGTCAGTCGGACGTGATGCAGCAGTCAGTCGGACGTGATGCAGCAGTCAGTCGGACGTGATGCAGCAGTCAGTCAGAGTTGATGCAGCAGTCAGTCAGAGTTGATGCAGCAGTCAGTCATACGTGATGCAGCAGTCAGTCAGACGTGATGCTGAGCTGTGGAGCAGAGCGCTGGGGTTGGACCGGGAAATCAAACAGCAGGTCAGAGTTGGTAACCACAGCGAGCCGGACGGCATGCTGCTGGAGAAGCAGGTCGGGAGATGATTGGCTAATTCTTATCACATGACACGTTGAAAAAATGATGTTTTTTTCCACTGTGGCAGGGCGACACACCTGCTCTATCAGGCGTGTCACACTCCCTGCTCCCCACTTTGGTGTCGCTTAGGATCACTGAAAATGATGGGTTCAAACGTGCAAAAGATGCTTCATGTGAACGGCCTCTTAGATTAATGAAGGGATTTAACTCAGGCTTTCACAGATTCTGCCAACCCACAAATGAAAAAAGTGAGAAGTTTGCAGATATAAAACTTCTTTTTCTGCTCGTTTTGGTGAATGACCATGCAGGATACTCACCAGTACTGCTTCCCATTCCACATGAAATCAAACACGTATTTGTTGTTTTTGTCGTCTGCCCCTTCGCTCCGAGAGAAAACTCCACGGTATTCCACCACAAAACTTTTTGGTTCGATGTGCTCTCTTGTAAACACACCTGTCCCTGAGGAAAAGAAGCACTAACATGAGCTCAGCCGTCTTTTCAAAGACATTTTAAAGAAATGGTTTAAATGGGAGTTTAATCATGTCGGTGAGAAGTCCAGTGTAGTTTTTTAAATCCATCAACCACTTTCTGGAGGAGTCCCTGGAAAAAAGCAACAGATCTGAGGCCAGCACTTGTAAAAAGCAGAAAATCAGCTCCTACAAACCTTAAAATGGATCAGCTGTTTGTGTAACTTCATCCAATCTGCTGACCTGCAGCCGACTTGAAAAACGGCGCGTTTTTAAATCTTCACGGCTGCAAGAACAGCTAAATGCACGCAGGTTCCCCACACACTGATGATCGCTGCTTTACTTTCTGCAGCACTGAGGATTTAAACTAAAAACTCTAAGTGATGCTTTTCCGTGTCGACTGTGGTGGCTTCAGGAGACTTGGATTAAGTTACACAAACAGTTTACAGCCATTTTCAAGGCTGTTACTGCTTCATTTATTTATTCATTTTTACACACAACTGGTTGCCATAGATTTCTGCTCTTTGAAAAACACTGCAAACATTTTTTCTTTTATACCCCAGAAAGTGTTTGGTTTAAAAAAAACTTCCAATCAGCACAAGGGTGAGCAGACGTGGAGCTGTGGTGTGTGAATTTGGGGTGGGGGTGGCTACGGTCACATCCCTGGGACCGTCTGTATTGAGGATGAGGGTGGATGAGCTCCAGTTTCCATGTGCCTTTCAATAAACTATTCATCTTCTTTATGTAAATCAATTACTCTTACTATTAATAGCATCTGATTGTTTCATCTAGTTTTATTTGGAATTAAAATAAAGCTATGGTCTACTTTTAGAAAGATTGCTAACATATTAAATGTCATTTAGATGGTGGCTACGGCCTGAAGAGCAAAAGGAATGACAGAAATCCATCCTCTCTAGTGGCTCTGGTGAACCATCACATCAGGTCTGGATGGAGCTTCTTCTTGCTCACCAGAAGAAAAACATGTACATGCTCGCTGAAAAACCTACCTTTATACTGGTTTATAAACCTTCTCTCTAGGGAGGCTTTATCCTCTCCTTGAACAATATGTTCCAGCGCCTCCTGGTCAGGAGACTTCCTCCTCCTCCTCCTCCTCTCAGTCATCTTTACTGTAATAATGTGCAGATAAAAACACATTTCAAACGTTTAGCATGCTGAAAGGGCCACGTCAGATATTCTCTCTCAACATTAAACATGTTTGTCTTGGTGATTTAAATCGGGTGAACTGGACTTGGTTTTTGATTGAAGCATTAAATCTGGACAAATGAGAATATGCCAACATTAACCATGTTTTTAAGACCAGATCCCACACCTCTCTATGGCTGGCTGCTTCCCTGTTAATAACGTAAGTACAGAGCTAATTTGTATACGTCTGGTACCAGCTAAAGAAATTTAAATAAACCTCCACAAATATTCCACATAATCGGCTCCAAAAAGGAGGATCGCGGCGCGGCTGCTCCATTATTTTATCAGGAATTTCATACGGATCGAAACGGTTAATAATGCTAATATTCTCCACACCGGTGTGTGTATCCAGGGTAATTCCATTTCCTTTTAAGCATTTTACCATCTTGCCTTTCTTCTCCGTCTCTGTTTGTTTACATGCACGAGGCCAACATGGCCGCCACGCGCCCAAGCCGCTCCTCCTCATCAGTCATTAGCTGAATGTTTGATGCTCAGAAAACATGCAGTTTCTTTTACAGACTTCACCTCACAAACATGTTCAAAAAGCTTAAGTTTCGCGCGCCTTCCTCTTCAGAAAGTAGCTGCTACATGTAGCTAGCTCAGCTAGCTTGCTGGCTCGGAGTTTGTTAGCCTATTAGCCTGTTACCGTCAATATTCGTGTTTGTGAGCTTAGTAAAAGGGAATAAAAAGCAGCAAATTTGCAATTAAAAAACTAAAACTAGTAAACTAGCAATCAAACATTGTTCTTTACCCTCTTCTTCTTTACAGACTTTGCCTTAAACCTCCTCTGACTGGGAATGATTGGCAGCTGCGTGGTGGGAGGAGTTCTCCGCCGACGTACAGCCAATCACTGAGCAGAACGTCACAGAAGCGCTCAGCCAACGAATTGTGCTGAGTTTGTGTGTGTGTGTGTGTGTGTGGGGGGGGGGGGGGGGGTGGGGGGGGGGGGGGGGGGGGGGGGCTTTATGGCGGCCTCCTGAATGCTTCTACAGTCTATGAATTATGGGGACACTGGGGGTGTCCTTATAATTCCCAGGTATTCCGCCAATATGAGTCCCCATAATCCAGAACCATACACACACACACACACACAACGTATCTAGGTAAATCAGGCCATGTGGATATAGTGAATTTGGATGAAGTGTACACACACGTGTTATCACACAGTCCAGCAGGGACACAGCAAACATACGTGGCCTGGTACCAAGATGTCCATGGAAGAGACTCAGGAGGACAAGGAGCCTACAGGTCCCACATGTGTCAACATTAACACTTTAATATAAAATGAGTGATCATGGCCTGTAGAATAATGTTTTTTGGGGGGAGGTGGAAGCCTTTTCAAACCCTCGTATCTAATGACTAAAACTTTTGACACCTCTGATCATATATCATCACTCTGATCCATATCTTGCCCTAGTTAGAAGCATGCTTGTTAAAGCAGAATCTGGTGCTCGAGAACAGATTTAGTTAAATGTGAATATGATACTGTACTGCTGATAAAAGAGAAACCTTTAGAAGGAGGAGTCCACAAGGTGGCCGCTAAGCTATAAAAGGGAGAAAAGTTGGAAAAAGACTAAATAGGGACCATGAAAGTGTTCAGATACGTTTGTTTTACACTGTGGTACCACAGAATGCTGAATAAGTAAATGTGATGTCTGCAGCCATGTAATTCATCTCCCACAGTCTGTCAACACACCAGAAATATGGTTCACCGCTGCTGTAGATCAGCTGATACCAGTACACACCTTAGACATCTCTGCTGCTTCATAAATATTCACTTTGGTCAGACCTTTGATTTGTGAAGGAAAGATATTGTTGAAGTCCCCATTAATCATTACGATCAGCTGATTCTCTTTGCTCCTCCTTCCTCCTCCCAGCGACTAGCAAATCATTCACAGCCACATGTTCTGCTAGATGTCTGCTTCCTAAACGCAGCCAGAGAAATGATGGAGGACAGAGGAGGCTCGTCCAAGGAGCTAAAAGCAAAGACACATTAATGCCTGCTGGTGGAGGATGATGATGATGAAGACAGAGAGAGGAGGAGCTCCACCAGTGAATGTGAAAGGCTTCATGGTGGAAGTGAAGAGCTGCTGTGTTCTCTCTGTTCTTCATTCAGTACAAGTGAAAATCATGTTGCTGCTCTTCATCTGGATGATGATGGTCTCCTTTCAAACTGGTAAGTCATGAACAGATGGAGCTAAATGTAAGTGAAGAGGCATCAAAGAAACATTTCATGATGCTTGTCTTCTATTTTAATAGAAATAAACTAGTTTAAAGATGCAGAATTAAAATGCAAACATGATGGTGAAATCTATCTTTGTTTCCAGGATCCTCTGAGGATTTACTGACACCACTTAAAGAAGTATGGATGGGTTTGGAAGGAGACCACCTGACTCTCTCCTGCAACTATTCAGGCTCTCCATATAATCTCTTCTGGTACCAACAGAAGTCCACTTCCCCTCCACAGCTGGTCATTGCAGGACTTTCAGATACTACAGAGAAAAGGTTTTCTTTAAAACATAACAGAGAGAAAAAGGAGTTTCATCTGCAGATCACCACCACTGAAGTGTCTGACTCTGCTGTGTACTACTGTGCTCTGCAGCCCACAGTGACAGGAAACAGCAAAACTCTGTACAAAAACCTTTGGAGCAAAGACAACGCAATACTCCACAACGTCCACTAGAGGGCCTCACACACTGTTAAAGCTCTGATTGTTGAGACATTTTCCACTGTCTTCTCCTCTCAGCCTCATGGACAATGTTAGTCTGATGGCTTCATTTTCTCTACTTTTTCCAGGACTAAAAGCTGCAGACACAATCTCTTATTTTTGAAAGAAAAAAGGGTTTTAGTGTTAGCTGGACAGGACAGTACAGGACAAATTGGCCATTTCATATCAAATTAAATCAAATTTTATTCATAAAACACTTTTCATTCAAAAGTAGCACAATGTGCTTTACATCAAACAATGCTGACACATTAAAACAAGTTTCCACACATCCAAGTATAAAAACACAGCAGTGGGTGCTTGTTTCACACCTAATTATTCCAACCTGTTCATGGGGGATTGGGAAGAAAAACTAGTTTATTCTGACCTCAGTGCCTATTGGAAAAATATTGTATGGTGGTGTAGATATATAGATGATATCATCCTGCTTTGGTCTGGTTTTAAAAGAGGAACCGCTCCAATTTCACTCATATCTAAACAATCAGTTTAGAGTTCTCCTTCTCTGAAATTAATTTTTTAGATCTTAAAATCTTTAAAGACACCTACAGAGATCAGATCACAATACAGTCCTCAGAGCAGACAGCGTCCATCCTCCCTGGCTAATAGAAAACATCCCGTTTGGCCAGTTTCAGAGGCTGCAATACAGAAGAAGAGTTTAATAGCAACGCACAAGACATGCGCCAGAGATTCAGAAAGAGAGGTTATAAACAACAAACTATATTCAAAGCACTCAATAAAGCTAAATGTCCTCCTAGAGAACAGCTGCTGGTTCAAAACAGAAAGATCAACCGAATTCCAACCAAGTATTCGTCGTAACACAATATCGTAATGAAGAGCATCAAATTCAACAAATTGTTAAAAGAAATTGGGACATATTGAAAAGCGAAGGCAAGCTCTTCCAGACTCTCCGATGATCAGCGTTAGGAAAGCCCCGACCTTAAAGGATAAACTAGTTAAAAGTCACCTCACCCCCTTCCAACAGAAACCTGGCTCTCCACCGGAAAAGGAAAAGGTAACCACAAGTGCAGCCATTGTAACCACTGTAGCTACATGATTAATGTCCATTACTTCACTGAATCATCCGGGCGTAAATATGACACAAAATCCTTCATTAATTGCAATACTTCATATGTAGTTTATAGACTAGAACGTCCCTGTGGTTGCTTTTATATCAGAAGAACAAAGTACACAATAAGAACTGGCAAACCACAACATCCTATAGCGGTACACTATCAAGATGCTAATCATGGTAACTGTGAGCCATTAAAGATATCAGGAATACAGCTTACAGAAAATTCAATCAGAGGCGGAGACAGACTCTACTGAGAGAATCAAACACTAAATGCTACACAGAACCCAGGCTTGAATGAGGAACTAGACTTCTCTCCGTTTTTATAATGGTCTCGTGGTTTAATGACGACCCTGTGGCTTCTTAAAGCAGTAATGAATAATAGCTTTCTAGATGTATGTATGATTATATATGTAAATTTCTTTTAAATATGGTTTATTATGTAAAGTTAACCTATTTGTATAGAATGTTTAACTGTGATTGGCAGGTCGGTTATGTCATGTGACCTTCGACCTGCCCACACAGAGCAGCTGATTTTCTGTATGAATCAAAGTGTTTGACAAACATTTTGTCACTTGCCCTGACGAAGGCCCTGCTGGCCGAAACACGCAGGCCCCGCTGGCCGAAACACGAAGGCCCCGCTGGCCGAAACACGCAGGCCCCGCTGGCCGAAACACGAAGGCCCCGCTGGCCGAAACACGCAGGCCCCGCTGGCCGAAACACGAAGGCCCCGCTGGCCGAAACACGAAGGCCCCGCTGGCCGAAACACGAAGGCCCCGCTGGCCGAAACACGCAGGCCCCGCTGGCCGAAACACGAAGGCCCCGCTGGCCGAAACACGCAGGCCCCGCTGGCCGAAACACGAAGGCCCCGCTGGCCGAAACACGCAGGCCCCGCTGGCCGAAACACGCAGGCCCCGCTGGCCGAAACACGAAGGCCCCTGCTGGCCGAAACACGAAGGCCCCGCTGGCCGAAACACGAAGGCCCCGCTGGCCGAAACACGCAGGCCCCGCTGGCCGAAACACGAAGGCCCCGCTGGCCGAAACACGCAGGCCCTGCAGGCCGAAACACGAAGGCCCCGCTGGCCGAAACACGAAGGCCCCGCTGGCCGAAACACGCAGGCCCCGCTGGCCGAAACACGAAGGCCCCGCTGGCCGAAACACGAAGGCCCCGCTGGCCGAAACACGCAGGCCCCGCTGGCCGAAACACGCAGGCCCCGCTGGCCGAAACACGAAGGCCCCGCTGGCCGAAACACGAAGGCCCCGCTGGCCGAAACACGCAGGCCCTGCAGGCCGAAACACGAAGGCCCCTGCTGGCCGAAACACGCAGGCCCCGCTGGCCGAAACACGAAGGCCCCGCTGGCCGAAACACGCAGGCCCCGCTGGCCGAAACACGAAGGCCCCGCTGGCCGAAACACGCAGGCCCTGCAGGCCGAAACACGAAGGCCCTGCAGGCCGAAACACGAAGGCCCCGCTGGCCGAAACACGAAGGCCCCGCTGGCCGAAACACGAAGGCCCCGCTGGCCGAAACACGAAGGCCCCGCTGGCCGAAACACGAAGGCCCCGCTGGCCGAAACACGCAGGCCCCCGCTGGCCGAAACACGAAGGCCCCGCTGGCCGAAACACGAAGGCCCCGCTGGCCGAAACACGCAGGCCCCCGCTGGCCGAAACACGAAGGCCCCGCTGGCCGAAACACAAAGGCCCCGCTGGCCGAAACACGAAGGCCCCGCTGGCCGAAACACGCAGGCCCTGCAGGCCGAAACACGAAGGCCCTGCAGGCCGAAACACGAAGGCCCCGCTGGCCGAAACACGAAGGCCCCGCTGGCCGAAACACGAAGGCCCCGCTGGCCGAAACACGAAGGCCCCGCTGGCCGAAACACGAAGGCCCCGCTGGCCGAAACACGCAGGCCCCCGCTGGCCGAAACACGAAGGCCCCGCTGGCCGAAACACGAAGGCCCCGCTGGCCGAATCACGCAGGCCCCCGCTGGCCGAAACACGAAGGCCCCGCTGGCCGAAACACGAAGGCCCCGCTGGCCGAAACACGCAGGCCCCCGCTGGCCGAAACACGAAGGCCCCGCTGGCCGAAACACGAAGGCCCCGCTGGCCGAAACACGAAGGCCCCGCTGGCCGAAACACGCAGGCCCCCGCTGGCCGAAACACGCAGGCCCCGCTGGCCGAAACACGAAGGCCCCGCTGGCCGAAACACGCAGGCCCCCGCTGGCCGAAACACGAAGGCCCCGCTGGCCGAAACACGCAGGCCCTGCAGGCCGAAACACGAAGGCCCTGCAGGCCGAAACACGAAGGCCCCGCTGGCCGAAACACACAGGCCCCGCTGGCCGAAACACGCAGGCCCTGCAGGCCGAAACACGAAGGCCCCGCTGGCCGAAACACAAAGGCCCCGCTGGCCGAAACACGAAGGCCCCGCTGGCCGAAACACGAAGGCCCCGCTGGCCGAAACACGAAGGCCCCGCTGGCCGAAACACGAAGGCATGTATGTTATTTAATTAGCCTGATTTAATAAAGACATTTTATTCCCCATCGTCTTGAGTGCCTCAGTTATCTCTTTATAGTATAAAAACACACACCTGATTCTAATTGCTCTCAAATGCTGTGCAAACACACACACACACACACACACGCACGCACACACACACACACACACACACTTTGCACGAACCCACCTCCCCACCACAACCACCCACACCCCCCCATTTTATTTTGCCGCTAAGCTGTCGCTTCTGTCTCTTCTGTTGCACATTAATAAGGAAATAAACATCTGGCCAGATGCTGCTGTGAGGAAACAGGATCTTGGGGATCCAGTCACATCGGGACCCAGCCCACCCATCACCACAGAGGCTGCCTCTGGAAACCACCCAGATCAGGGCAGGCTGGGGTCCTGTGGCTGCAGTGCAGGACCCCCGGCCACCAAGATAAGGGCGATCACCGCGGCAACAACCCTGCAGACCGAGCAGGCAGAGCTCCGGCATGAAGGACCCCCGTGAGGAAAACACTGGACTTAAAAATGTAAATATAAATACAGGAGTTCGTAAAAGCCACGTAGCTGGGTACAACAGTACCATAAAACCAAGAAGCCACATAAATAAGTGGCATTTAAATAAACAGAAAAGTAGATGATGACAGCTACTTTCACACCCGAGGAGAGAAAACCCAGCAAGTCTGACCACCTCACACTTCCTGCAAGCACTCTGGATTTAATCCGAACGGATATTTCCACACAGCATGTAAAACCAAGAGAAATGGAAACACTGTTTAAATATGGCAGCTTTTTCTTGGCACATCAGATTCCACCTCTGGATGAAGCTTTCTCCACACTTTTCAGGAAGGTGGCTTCTGACCTGTCTGAGCTCTGGTGGACAGTCAAAGCCACCTTATGAGTGAAACTTCTTTCCACGTTCTTTGCAATAATAAGCACCCCTTTACCACCGGCGTGAGTCCTCACATGATCAGCCAAACTGCTGCTTTGCCTGAAGCTCCTCTGACATACTTTGCAGCGATAAGGCTTCTCACCGGTGTGTGTTCTCGTGTGGGCAACCAGAGCACACTTCTGAGCGAAGCTTGTTCCACATTCTTCGCAGCCATGAGGCTTCTCACCTGTGTGAGTTCTTGTGTGGACGGTCAAAGCGCTCTTTTGGGGGAAACGTTTTCCACAGTCCTTGCATGAATGCGGCTTCTCACCTGTGTGTCTTCTCACGTGAGCGGCCAAACGGCTACTCTGGCTAAAACTCTTCTGACATACTTTGCAAGAAAATGGCTTCCCGGCGGCGTGAGTCTTCATGTGACGCTTCATGGCTGATGAGGAGAATCTTTTCCCACAGGTCTTGCAAGTATCTGGTGGACCCTCATCTGCAGACACAGTGGTGCGTCTTTGTATTAAAGAAGCAGATCTGTGGGACAGGAGCTGGCTGTGGTTTGGTTCTGAATAATTGTGCTCACTTCCCTCATAAACAGGAGTCATGGTATCAGCCTCCTGCTTCAGAACAAGCGCTTCCTCCTGATCTGTACCAAGCTCCGTTTTTTCTTTTTTAATCTGTAATTCTGGCTCCTCGTGGTCCAAACTGAATTTCCTGTCGTGCTCACAGAGCTGTCGGTGTGGCAGAGCTTCCCTTTCCTCAGTGACTCGTTGTGGGATGCCTGCAATTACAAAGAGACACAAAACAAATATGGCTTAGTTCTGACCACCAGCAGGCTCGACGGTGTCAGATGTCACACAAGTCCACTTTAAAAGCCACACAATGAAAAATGAAATAAATAAAATCCGGTGCAGCAGGACGTTTGTATTATTCACCTACATCCTGCTACGCTGTCAGAGTATCTGGCCTTTCCAGGCATGAGGGGACGCAGGGAGACGTTAAGGCGTCTTTCATGCTGGGTTTTCTGTTAATCTGGTGTCATGTGTGAACTACGTCCCTGTAGCTCGTCCAGAAACCGGGTCAGACCCAGTGTTTAACGGGTCTGAGAAGGATCAGAGGTCACTCAGGCTGCAACAGTCTGCCATTTCGTACCAAAGCCTCCTCCACAGCCAGAACCTCCGAACAGAAACTTTAGACATGTTGAGCTAATCCGGCTGGTGTCCCTAAGCCCACCTCCCCTCCCCGACCAAGTGGTCTTTGTTCTGGTTCCAGTGTATCTGCGGTTTTTGGATCTGGAGTCTGAAACATGATGAGCTGGTTCTAAGTCAGGATCTGGCTCTAAACCAGATCCGGATCCAGTTTGTGGAAACTGACGACTTTAGCTGAACATCACATAATACTGTACAGATTATAAAAGAAATTCTTCATTGGTATAGATCCTTGAAAACACACACACACACACACACACACACACACACACACACACACACACACACACACACACACACACACACACAATTAAAACAAATAAAACATATTAAAATTAAATCAGAATATAAGTAAAAAAAGTGAAATCCCTTTAACAACAAACTGTTTTTATGTC
Organism: Melanotaenia boesemani; assembly: GCF_017639745.1. NCBI lineage: Eukaryota > Metazoa > Chordata > Actinopteri > Atheriniformes > Melanotaeniidae > Melanotaenia > Melanotaenia boesemani. Next base: position 36,811,290 of record NC_055689.1, on the reverse strand, counting down.
CGTTAAGCTGATTCCAGCTTCGAGGACGAGGACGAACCGTGTGGTTTAACACGTGTTGGTAATTCTGGAAATCTGGTAATGGTCACGTTTTCCTTCCAGGGGTCACTGATGAATTTAACTCGAGGGTTTCTTGTGTGACTAAAGAACTTTTCTGTGGCGTGGATGATTGCACCGTTTCTTGTCTGGACGATACTGAAACGACATCTTCAGCTCAGGAAATGGCTTTAAAACCAGACCAGAAACATCTTATTAATCCCTGAACAGAACAGTTTGCATTATAAACCTGTATCTGCTCAGATTTATGTACAGAAATAAAACAAGAGCACCAGATGTAAAACTGTAATGAGGATGTGAGGAAGACTCTTGTTCTGCCCCTGACGAAGCATTAGATTATAACTCCAAACATCCTGATCACATGACCTGGAAGCTTTGGCATTAAAACGTGAACCCGTCTGATCGTAGTTTGTTTCTAAACTGTCATATTTAATGTTGAACCGACGTGTTGCTCCACTAGAGGGCGCCAGCTGATCGTCAACATGGGTTGTTTTCAGAGGACAGACCTCTGGCAGCTAGCCGGAAGCCGGAAGACACCTGACCAGTGGACGCCGTCATCCTGGATGTCTCTACTAAAAACACCAGCTACCACAGGGGACAGAAGACAGAGGAGGACTTCAGACAGAGGTGCTTCAAGCTAGGTTTCGTTTAAAGGCAACTATGTAGGGTAATAAGAGGAAGAGTTCTAACTTTACTTATACAGCACTTTTCTAGTCAGGCTGACCACTCAAAGCGCTTCACACTGCATGTCCCACACTCATACCCGACAGACCCGGGACAATGTGGAGTTCAACGTCTTCAGCATGTAGCCTGGAATCGATCCACCGATTTTCATGATGTCTGCTCTTCCTCCTGAGCTACAGCCGTTTCAAAGGGTCAGACAACTAAAGCTCGACTCGCCATGGCAACTAGCATTACACCCAAAGAATAGCATTTTAGACCAATGCTGAAAACTCTGTCAAAGAAGTCTGACTTTTTTCTGCTGTAGGGACCAACCTGGCAACTTACTGAACACAAGTGTGCTGGTGATACTTTAGTTGTCCTAGTGGCCTACCTGCACAGGTGCACTGGGGAAGTGAGGAAAAGTATCGCTAGTGCACGTCGGACACTGGCCTGAACAGCATCCTAAAGAAATGATGTCAAACAGGTCAGAGTGGGCTTGACCTTCCTGATATCCAAAATGAAGAGCATGTCTACTGGTGACTGATGTTTGTAGCTCCCGTCCATGCAAACACACGAGGCATCATGATGAATGGAAATTTATCAAAAGTTCAAATGTCAGCTTCTGACTTTCTGCTAAAAGGATGAAATAAAAAGAACCACAAGAAGAAGAGGATTCTGTCTGGGTCACGTTCGTTTCACAGATCCAGGGCGACACATCGAGTGATGGCACCACGAGCGAAGCCCAAGCTTGACCGAAGACCCATCAGAAGAGCAGGAAAGGGATCGTACGGGACCACGTTTTAAATTTATCAAATTAATCACTGTCGGTTCCAGATGGCGAGAATTATAAACCACATCCAGAAGTAGCCCCACGCAGGTTACATCATGTAGAAAAGAGTCGAGTTTAAACAAACGAAAAAACAGATTCTGATTTTATTAAATGTTGGACCAATAACAAAAAGAAAGAAAAGCATAGGTAATTGTGTTGTATTACATTTCTGTTAAAACACAGCCAACATTCAAAGCTGCTGGTTTACCACCTTTTAGAGAAGAGAAACTACAGATGAAAGAGGAGACGGAGAGATTCAGGGAGGAGCTGAGCTGTTACTGAACTATAGAAGAGACACAAACTTCCACATTCAACACAGTTCAACACACAAACCACAAACATCACCTTTATTCAACATGCTGTCTTTGCAGACATTTGGATTCACTCTGCTGTTTCTAGTCATTCTAACAGGTTTGTTTGCTTCTTTAAAACATCCATTTCTGGATTTTCTGCTTCTTCTTCACTTATTTGACTTCTCTCTTCCTTTAGGTGTCAGCTGTGAAGAACTCACTGCAGTCAAGAATGAAGAGTCCAGTTTAGAAGGAAGCTCTGTTACTCTGTCCTACACTTACTCTAAAACACCAGCTGTTACTGATTATTTCTTCTGGTATCGACAATATCCAGGAAAACCACCAGAATTCCTGATCTCTCACACAGGAACAGGATCAAAAATATCTCCTTCAGTTCCTGGACTGTCTTTTAAAGTGAGTGCAGATAAGAAACAACTGGATCTGGAGATCTCCTCTGCTGAAGTGTCTGACTCTGCTGTGTACTACTGTGCTGTGAAGCCCACAGTGACAGGAAACAGCAAAACTCTGTACAAAAACCTTTGGAGCAAAGACAACGCAATACTCCACAACGTCCACTAGAGGGCCTCACACACTGTTAAAGCTCTGATTGTTGAGTCATTGGACTGATGACAAAGACAAGAGAGAAATGAAGCAGTAAAGATCAGAGACAGAGACAGAGCTGCTGTGGAAGCAGGAAACAATCTGATTGGTTGAGCTGAACTGAAAACATCATGGCCCCGCCCACTGAACTTCAGCTCATCCAATGACATTATTTCTTCCTCATTCTACTGCAGTGGAAGAACATTGTTCATCTGCTGTGTGTCTGGCTTTTAGAACTCCAAAGACATGTTGCTTTACCTCTTTTTGCTTCTATCTCACATTCTAGGTGAGTTTAAGAACAGGGATTAAAGTTTGCTTGAAGCTGCTGCATTAACCACATATACAGACTGCATTTCACTACTTTTCTGCTTTCTTTGCTCTGATAGAATGAAAATCATCTTTGGATCATCTTGTAAATTGAACTGACAGAGTTCTACAGTTGATTTAGTTGTGAATGTCCACAGAGTAACACTGTACAGGAGACATTTTCCACTGTCTTCTCCTCTCAGCCTCATGGACAATGTTAGTCTGATGGCTTCATTTTCTCTACTTTTTCCAGGACTAAAAGCTGCAGACACAATCTCTCCTGATCAAGATGAAGTCAGTGGAAGAGAAGGATGACCTCTCACACTCACATGCACATATCAGACTGATGATACTATAGTTTCCCTTCACTGGTACAAACAACATTCTGACCTTCAGGCTCCTCAGTTTATACTCTGGAAAGGAGCTAAAAGTTCCACAGCTAAATTCATTCCTGATCAGCAATATTCCTCAGAAACATCGTCTACAACAACCAGCCTGACCATCAGCGAGCTAACCCTGGCAGACACAGCTCTCTACTACTGTGCTCTAGAAACACAGTGATACAAAGTGTAGAAGAGGCTGTACAAAAACCTGAACACAGATATCTGACTACTCTTCAAAGAGGAGGGAAGTGGTATTCAGACCACAGCTTCATATCAGATGGATTCTGCTCATTCCTGTTTTATCAGAGTCTCTGTGGTTCCAGCTGCAAACACTAATTATTCTAATAGAAAAACTCACCAACAATGTGCTTCATAGAGCTTTGGAAAGAATAGAAAATGTTTTAAAATGTGTTATAGAGAAGATAAAATGAAGAAAACCAAGCAGAGGTTGCAGAGCGCTGAAAAGCAGAGTTTATATTTCCACTTAAACAAATCAAATCTCAAACCTATAAGGTTTTATAGACAATGATGCAGAGTGAATCAGCAGTGTTAGGAGAGTAGAGTAAGACAGACGTCACCATTTACCCAAAATATAACCACATATATACAAATATATATATATATTTCTATATACATACATGTTATGGGCCAGATGTAATTCAGGACCTTGTTCTACATTTCTGGTGTATTGATCTTCCCTTGATGCAAAGTTTTTCTTGAGTGTTTGCAGTCACATGTTGCTGCAAACACACAGACAGTTCCTGGTCTGGAGACGTGTTCATTTTCAGGATTAACTATTAAATTCATGGAAGGATTAAATATTACTGTAATGGTTTTAGCAAACTGGACCACAATAAGTTCAGGACAGAGGATTGGATAGGAAACAGATTTATTGTAGAGTTGTGAATTGCTTCCAGGAAAAACCAGGTCTGGTCTCGCTGCTCACTAGCCTGCGAGAATAGGAGAGCCAAGGTGAGAACAGGTGACAAAATGGGGATTTATGAATACAGATGATTACGTACCGGCGGGAGAAGTTGGAGCGAGCCGGTAGAATTCCTGTATTGCATAACAGAGAGGAGATCCGCTGCGTCTGTCGGGGCTGCTGAAACAGGATGGGTTAGCAAGGGAAGATAATGGTTATACTGAGACTTTGAGTTGGGTATGTGTTCAAAGAAGGGGAGGGGGTCCGGATGGTTCCTCCAGCGGAAGAGAGAGAGAGAACAGGTTGCGAATCCAAGATCCAAATCCACATCCAAATCCAATTCCAAATCCACATCCAAATCCAAATCCAAATCCACATCCAAATCCAAATCCAAATCCACATCCAAATCCAAATCCAAATCCACATCCAAATCCAAATCCAAATCCAAATCCAAATAGACAGTCCAGGGGTCAGATTATCAGCTGGGTCAAATAACAGAAGATCAGAGTTACCAGACAGGGGACAGGCAAAAATCCAATATCCAGGTCAGAAACGGGTCAGAGATCAAAAACAGGCAGGCAGGCAGAATTCAGGGCTGGAAACGTGCAGGGAGTTAACCAAGACGATCTGGCAAAGGAGTGGTGTTGTGCACTGGTATATAAAGCACGCAGCGCAGGTGGAGCGCATCAATAATCAGGAGCGCGCTGGAGGAAGGATGCCTTCAGGGACAGCTGGGAGATTCCGACTATAGGCAACCACCGTGACAATTAATGTAACTATTAAATGAATGGAATGATTAGGTTTTCATGTTGTCAGTATAATCTTATCTGTGTTTTATTTCTGGAATCAATATTCAATTTCGTCATTGTCCCCAAAGGGAAATTGATTTCGCAGCCCAAACACACACATAGGACAGACATCACAACAAAACATCAGCAAACAAAATCAGAACCAAAGACATATGTCAAAAAGAGAGATTCTCACAATTCAAAACATTAAATGAGCTTAAAAAACATTAAATGAGCTTAAAATAAGTTAAATAGAATCACAGCTAAAAACAAAATAAAACAACTCTGTCACCTTAGGCCATTACTGTTAAGTAATTGAACAGCAGTAGGGACAAATGACACTTTAAGTCTCTTTGTCCTCCCCAAAGAACCCTTGAAGCAACGGCCAGAAGGTAATAAAATGAACTCATTCTGGAGAGGGTGGCTCGGGCAGCCTAACATAGAACGAGCTTTCCTCAACACATTTTTATTAAAAATGGACAAAAGACCCTCCTGCTGGGATCCAGAGACTTTGCCAGCAGCTTTGACTAAACGACCGAAGCGGTTTTTATCTGCCAAACTTAGGCTCCCGAACCAGCAATAATACAAAAGGATAAAACCGATTCAATTACACTTTTGTAAAAAAGAGACAACATTTTAGTGCAAACGTTAAAAGACCTCATCTTTCTTAAAAAGAATAACCTCTTATGAACCTTTTTTGAGGTTAAGTCAATGTGAGACTTAAAACATAATTTGTTGTCGAAGACCACACCCAAGTATTTATAACTGTCTACCTCTTCAAAAGCAGCTGCTTTAATAAAAGTAGACGGGGGGTTTGACGGAGACTTCCTAAAATCAATAACCATATCTTTGGTTTTGGACACATTTATATGGAGGGAGGAGTTGTCACACCAGCTCACAAAATCATCCACGATCTGCCCATGTGCTGTCTCACCTTCCTCAAGAAGGCTAACGATGGCCGAGTCGTCAGCAAACTTTAGAATATATCTGTTATTAACATTACTGCGACACTCGTCAGTGTACAGAATGTATAGAAGAGGAGAAAGACAACAACCCTGTGGAGAACCTGTGGAGCACATTAGAAAACGTGCCATTCACCTTCACACATTGGGACCTATTAGTAAGAAAATCTAAAATCCAGCCAGTCAACTTAGGATGAATCTTAAAATCAGTAAGCCTTTCAACCAATAAACAGGGTTGCAAAGTGTTAAATGCGGATGAAAAATCCACAAACAAAACTCTGGCATGAGTTTTGGTGCCTTCCAGGTGTTTTAACAACAAATGTAAAAGGGTAACCACAGCATCCTCCATGCCTCTACCCGCCCTGTACGCAAACTGGAATGGATCAAGGTACTTTTCTACCTGGGATAAAACTTCTTTCTTAATAATTTTTTCAAAAGACTTCATAACAAGAGAGGTCAATGCTACAGGTCTAAAATCATTTAAAACAACAGGGGAGCTGAACTTAGGCACAGGAACAATTACAGAATGTTTCCAGACCTTTTGCAGCTTTAAAGATTGCAGGAAGATATAAAGAAAAATCACACTTAACTGATCTGCACATAATTTTAACGCCTTCCCACAGATATGATCATTTCCAGGGCTCTTGGCCTTAGTATGCCTCAGCTGGTTAGCCACCTCTTTAACACCAAAGGAGAAAGATGGACGAACAGCAGTCTTTCCCTTTAAAGCATCCAGGTGTTCAGTACCATCAACATTTTCAAAACAAAGAAAGAATTTATTAAGACCATCTGCTAAGTGTTTATCGGAGTTAAAACCATCCAGAGAAATATTGCAGTTACTCTTTGTCTGCATTCCTGTCATGGTTTTCATTCCAGACCAAACTCTCTTAATATTATTACTGCGGAATTCTGCTTCAATCCTTTCCTTATACCTTAGTTTAGACTTGTGTATTTCTGTTCTCGCTGCCTTTTTCCATTCCCTTTCAGCAAGTAAGTCCCCCTCTCTGAACGCTTTTTTCCTCTTGCGAATCATGTCCTTAATGTCCTTGGAAAGCCATGGTTTATTGTTCGGGAATATCTTAATAACTCTAGAAGGAATCACAGAGTCTTTACAAAACGAAATATAACTGCACACCACATCAGTCAGTTCATCCAGATCAGAAGAGCTCTCCTGGAAGACGGACCAATCAGTACAATCAAAGCACCCTTGTAGAGCAAGAGAACTATCATCTGTCCAAACTTTGACTTGCTTCACACAAGACTTTTCTCTTTTCAACACAGATCTATAGGCAGGTAAAAGGTGAACAGTATTATGGTCTGAAGATCCCAACGCAGGACCCGCCACAGATTTATACGCCCCCTTAATAGGACCGTAACATAGATCCAGGGTTCTGTTATGGCGAGTGTGGCAGGTGACATATTGATAAAGGTGATTCAGTGATTTCTTAAGATTACAGTTATTAAAATCACCCAAGATAAAGTGGGGAGCATCCGGAGAAATGGACTGGAAGTTGTGAGACACTTCAAAGATGATATCCGCGGCCGCTCTGATGTCAGCCTTAGGATAAATGTAAACAACAGTGATGAATATTTGTGGAAATTCCCTTGGAAGGTAGAATGGCCTTACAGACACAGACAGGAGTTCAATGTCGGTATGACACAGCCGCTCGCGCACAGTGACATTACTGCACCAGCTACGATTGACGTAAAGACAAACTCCACCTCCCTGGGATTTGCCGGTCACCGTGCTGTCCCGATCCAAACGAACAGGAGCCCCAAAGCCGGTAATTTGTAAGGAAGAGTCGCTTTCCTCATCAGTGAGCCAAGTCTCAGTGAACGCCAAAAGACAGGCGTCTCTGTATTCCCGTAAGTGGAGTACATCCCATTGCAATTCATCAGTCTTATTCCTGAGAGACTGAACATTAGCCAGGATCATGGAAGGCAGAGGAATACGTTTCTTACTTTGAAGCTTTCTGATGCGCTGACGCACGCCACCTTTCTTCCCCCTTTTCTTTGGGTGACGTGGCCTTGCAGAATTCACTTTTGTCCCATCAGATAGAGCCTCAGCAGGGTTAAAATCCGGATCGGAATATGTGGGATTGTTCACGGCCAGATAACTCCAGTGCAATCCCAGGAGCGTCTCTCATGAATAAGTAATTTTATGGCTCCCTACAAAGTCTATAACAAACATTAACAATAAAAAACGTAGAATCTCCATTTTGACAGAGTACCTTCTAAGGAAGCTGACTCTGTTAACTCATAAACTTAAAACACCAAAATAAAACGCTAAAAAGTCACTAAAAACACTAAAAACACTAAAAATCAAACAACACACACAGAGCACAAAACGCCAGCTGCCGGTCGCCACAAGAGCAGCGCCCCCTGCACATATCAACACACCAGCACATGATCATAGTGGCAGCATAAAGAACTTGACCCACACTTCTTTTTTAATGATCAACATTTTATTCTGTTTCATCTCCAACTTTTCCACAATATTTATTTATTTATTTCAGCATAGTGAAAGTAAATAAAACATATTACAGTAAGGAAAAAACAAACAAACAAAAAAAAAAAACAGAGACCGAAAGGGTGTAGGCTGAAGCTAGTAGCAAAAAAAAAAATAGAACATAATAATAAAAAATGTATAATTTTGAATATTGACTGACCTTGCTAACATTACCTGGACTAGATTTCAGTTGATGCCCTACATCACACATGCATGGGAATTCTTCCATCCTGAAGTGAAGGTCATTGATAAACATGCTTCTTTCTAAACTATTCGTGTTAAAGGAAGACATCTTCCATGGGTTCGTTCTCATTTAATTAATCTTTACAAACAACGAGACCAAGCTTGGACTAAGTATAGGAGCTCTAAAGAACCAGCTAATTGGGAGAGATACCGTCAGCTTAGAAATCACTCCAAAACACAAACTAGGAATGCTAGGTCAAATTATTAGGTTTGCTAAAACTTAACCTAAAAAAACCACTTGCATGCTATTTGGTACCTGAAATTAACTTCACTTAGCTAACTTAAATATCAATTTTGATAATGGCGCATTAATGGATAATGAAATTACTGTTCTCCTCCCTGAGCCGCCACCTTATCGTGGTGGAGGAGTTTGTGCGTCCTGATGATCCTAGCAGCTATGTTGTCGGGGGCTTCATGCCCCTGGTAGGGTCACCCATGGCAAACAGGTGTCTAGGGGAGGGACCAGACGAAGTGCGGCTCACATTACCCCTATAACAATGAAAAAGCAAGGACCAAGGTTTTCCTTGCCCGGACGTGGGTCACCGGGGCCACTCTCTGGAGCCAGGCCTGGAGGTGGGGCACGGAGGCGAGCGCCTGGTGGCCGGGCCTTTGCTCATGGGGCCCGGTCGGGCTCAGCCCAAAGGGTGACATGGGCCTCCCCTCCCGTGGGCTCACCACCTGCAGGAGGGGTCATAGGGGTCGGGTGCATTGTGAGCTGGGTGGCTGCCAGAGACGGGGACCCTGGCGGTTTGATCCTCGGCTGCAAAAGCTAGGTCTAGGGACGTGGAATGTCACCTCTGTGGTTGGGGAAGGAGCCTGAGCTGGTGCGCGAGGTTGAGCGGTTCCAGCTAGATATAGTTGGACTCACCTTGATGCACGGCTTGGGCTCTGGAACCACTGTAAAGGTTGGGCCCTTTTCCATTCTGGAGTTGCTCCCAGTGAGAGGCGCCGAGCAGGTGTGGGCATGCTTATTGCCCCCTGACTTAGCGCCTGTACGTTGGGGTTACCCCGGTGGACGAAAGGGTAGCCTCCCTCCGCCTTCGGGTGGGGGGATGGGTCCTGACTGTTGTATGTGCTTATGCACCTAATAGCAGTTCAGAGTACCCACACTTTTTGGAGTCCTTGGAGGGGGTGTTGGAGAGCACTCCTTCTGGGGACGCCCTCGTTCTGCTAGGGGACTTCAGTGCTCATGTGGGCAATGACAGCGAGACCTGGAGGGGCGTGATTGGGAGGAACCGCCCCCCTAATCTGAATCCGAGTGGTGTTTTGTTGTTGGACTTCTGTGCTCGTCATAGACTGTCCATAACAAACACCTTGTTCAGACATAAGAGTGTCCATAGTCATGTCGTTTGTCTTGCGGCCGCATGTTCTGGACACTCGGGTGAAGAGAGGGGTGGAGCTGTCAACTGATCACCACCTGGTGGTGAGTTGGCTCAGATGGTGGGGGAGGGTGCTGGTCAGGCCTGGCAGACCCAAGCGTGTTGTGAGAGTCTGCTGGTAATGTCTGGCAGGGTCCCCTGTCAGAAGAGTTTCAACTCCCATCTCCGCCAGAGCTTCAACCATGTTCCGGGTGAGGCGGGGGACATTGAGTCCGAATGGGCTGTGTTCCATGCCTCTATTGTCGAGGCGGCCAGCCGCAGCTGTGGCCTTAAGGTTGTCGGTGCCTGTCATAGCGGTAACCCCCGAACTCGTTGGTGGACTCCGACAGTAAGGGATGCCGTCAAGCTGAAGAAGGAGTCCTATCGGGCCTTTTTGGCCTGTGGGACTCCAGAGGCAGCTGATGGGTATCGGTGAGCTAAGCGGAGCGCCGCTTCGGCGATTGCTAAGGCAAAAACTCGGGCAAGGGAGGAGTTTGGAGAGGCCATGGAGAATGACTTCCTGACGGCTTCGAGGAGATTCTGGTCCACCGTCCGGCGGCTCAGAAGGGGAAAGCAGTGCTCTGTCAACAGTGTGTACAGTGGGGATGGGGGGCTGCTGACCTCAACTCAGGACGTTGTGAGGCGGTAGAGGGAATACTTTAAAGACCTTCTCAGGATTGGGTCTCTGCTCTTTGCGGATGATGTGGTTCTGTTGGCTTCATCGGGCCTCGATCTTCTGCTCTCACTGGAGCGATTTCCAGCTGAGTGTGAAGCGGCTGGGGTGAGAATCAGCACCTCCAAATCCGAGACCATGGTCCTCCGCCGGAAAAGGGTGAGGGTGGAATGCTGACATAATTTATCAAAATACATATGATATACATCTTAACCATTAAATATCTTATTTAATACTCTCTGCAGATTCATCTGATGATGTCCTTTTAGAACTCATCATTGTAGTCTATATGAGAAACTTAATTGGTTACAGCCTGAAGGGAGAAGACGCTGCCATTGGTTTCAATTTCTTTTTAAATGTGCTCATTTTGACTTGCCTCCATATCTAAAATGTTTCTTAATTCCTTTGTCGTCCTCCTACTCTTTAAGAAAGTCTGAAAATCTCTCCTTTATTGTTCCATTAGTGAGGAAGGAGGCAGGTTGGCGGTCCTTCTCCTATTTGGCCCCTAATGACGGAAACCATTTACCTGCATCTTAGAGGTCAATAACATCCTATTGTCATTTCAGAATTCTACTCAATACTGACCTCCAAACAGTTTGCCAGTGTTTGTAATGCTGTTTCCACACTGCTCCTTATGTGTTAATCCGTTAATCTGAAATTGTGTAAACTGCAGTTTACACAAACTCTGTGTTAATGATGATTCTATATAGTTTTGGTAGAAGTGGGTTGTGAAAGCAAGTGCTAGTTTTTGTATCGTGTACTGTCCTTTTATATATAGTGTTACACAGTATGTTTGGTATATTTTAATATTGTTTTGTCTATTGTTATGTCTATGTCTTTATGTTTCTTTTGGTCCCCCTTGCAAACGAGATGTTACATCTCAAGGGGTTTTCCATAATAAATAAATTGAAATTAATATCAGCTGATAGAAGTGATTGTGTGCAAAGATGTTTTACACAACCCACCACAAAGGCAGATTAAACTGATAAACCTCTTTGCCAAAACTTTTAATTAGAAGTGCACCTTCTTTAGCTAAGCTAACGTTAGCCCGGACCATGGAGCCGAGAAATGCCGAACGTCATTTCTAGAACAGAACCACATCTTAGAGAACCAACACTTGTTAAATAAAGGACAGTTTAAATGCTCTCTTTGCTGTTCTTTTCTTCATTGTTGGTCCAGCTTCGTCTTTTATCTGTAACTGTTTACAATATTCACGTTCAATAAAGTTAGAAAAAAAAGTTTAAATTCCGGTAAGCTCCGAATAACCAACAACACTCACAAAAAAGAACCGTCAACTAACATCTGGAGTAGACTTAAGACATGGCGGCGTCCTCGTCCGCCATTTATCTGCAGTTGGATGCCTCTCGTCCCGCTAGTGACATCTGGACTACATAAGGACTACATCTGGACCACATCTGGACCGCGTCTGGACCACAACATACTTGCCGTAACCTAAGTCCAGTCCAGCTAGTGACATCTGGTCCATGTGGACTACAACATACTTGCTGTGCTGTAACTGGATTTGGTCCAAATGTGTCCAGTTTAATTCATTTTGTGATGTTTTACCATTTTCGCTGCTTAAACGCTTCAATGAATATAACCTGCAGTTAAAGTAAAGTTGTCATTAACATCCCATATCACTGGAAGCTTAGTAACAACTGGGCGTGATCTAACGTTAAAGGTCCATATTATACATGTTTTCAAGAACTTCATGTGGGTGTCAGAGGTCCAACAACATTGTTTTAAAGTGTTTTACCCCAAATTCAGCCTTGCTCCTTCATTTCAGTCGTTCCAGATGTGGCTCTAATGAGAATGGGCTGTTTCTGTGTCTGAACCTTTAAATGTTCATGAGTGGTTCCTGTCCACGCCCCTCTCTGAACGAGGATCCGGCTTTCGCTGGTGCCCGCTCAGCGATTTTAAAGGGTGGGCTCAGCTAGCCGGGTCCGTGACAGTATCCACTACCAGGGGCAGTGGTTATTTCACAAAGGGAAAGATCTCAGACTCACCCGTTTATAGCACACTTTCACTAAAACGTGGAGCAAACAAGCGAGACAGGATTTTCTCAATTTTGGACCTCAAACACAGGCTATGAGGACACACAACTGTTAAACATGCTGGTAAATAAAGTAATTATGTGAATCTTTACCACTAGATGTCAGTCATTTTTATGTACTGTACCTTTAAAGTAAAATGGCATCAAAACTCTAAAGCCTGGTACACATAACGATTTTTGGGCTGTTTTTGTCCCGATTTGGCCTCTTCCCGACCTCGGAAGGCAAACGCCCGATCATCGTAAGATTTCCCTGTCCAATTATCATTTGGTCAGAGGTTACGTCCCGATAATCCGCTCCAAAACATGTTGTAGCCGACAATCGGGAATATTGAACATACAGTATGATCAAAACCTATGTTTTATCTTCACGTGTGAGGTCTCGACCAGATAAAAAATATTACAAGATTAAAAAAATCATTGTGTGTGTACCACGCTTCAGTCAAAGCATGTTTTTTTCCTCATGGCAGAAGTTATTGAGGACGATGACAGCAGAGCCCACATTTAAATATCTTTTATTTAAGAATGACATCCTCAACTCCTGCAAATGGGTTCTAAAACTAAACACACACACAAAAATCTTTCGTTAAAACGTCCACATTTGACAAGAAGCAAGTCTTTTATTAGTGAGTTTTCATGTGGCCCTTTGAATAACAATTTACAGGAAACATTTTCCATGTTTTACAGGAATCAGCTTCTCAGCTGTCTGACTTCTGTTGAGGCCCTTAAATCATCATTTAGATCAGGGATTCGGCCCGCGGGTCTTAAATTGGACATGTGATTTAGACTGAATTATTTTTCACACATAGAAGGTGGCTTTTGACATCCTCTTTTAGAGCTCATGTGGTACTTTAAATGATCATTTTGTTTGAAACATTTTCCACATGTTGGACAAGAATACGGCCTCTTACCAGCGTGACTTCTCATGTGACGTACCAAATTACCCTTGCGACCGAAACATTTTCCACATGTTTGACAAGATTACGGCTTCTCACCTGTGTGAATTCTCATGTGACGCACCAAAGTACCCTGGTAAAAGAAACGTTTTCCACATGTTGGACAGAAAAATTCCTTCACACCTGAGTGAAATTTCATGTGGGTCACCAAACACTTATTTTTAGTGAAGCATTTCCCACATGTTGTACAAGAATACGGCTTCTCAGCTGTGTGAATTTTCATGTGGTTCACCAAATATTGAGTTTGACTGAAACATTTTCCACATGTTTGACAAGAATACGGCTTCTCACTTGTGTGAATTTTCATGTGGCGCACCAAAGTATCCTGGCGACCGAAACATTTTCCACATGTTTGACAAGAATACGGCTTCTCACCTGTGTGAGTTGTCATGTGGTACGCCAAATATTGAGTTTTACTGAAACATTTTCCACATGTTTGACAAGAATACGGCTTCTCACCTGTGTGAATTTTCATGTGGTTCACCAAATATTGAGTTTGACTGAAACATTTTCCACATGTTGGACAAGAATACGGCTTCTCACTTGTGTGAATTTTCATGTGGCGCACCAAAGTATCCTGGCAACTGAAACATTTCCCACATGTTTGACAAGAATATGGTCTCTCTCCTGTGTGAATTCTTACATGAACAGTTAACTTACTTTTCGTGTTAAACTGTTTCCCACAGAACTTGCAGGAATGTTGTTTCTCATCTCTTTCATTACAATGACTTTCTAACAGAAAGGACTCTCCTAAATTCTCATTTGTCTCCGTTAGACAGCTCTTTTCTGGCTGTGTATCTGCACACGTTGTTGGTCCTGAATCTTCAACCGTGCTTTCCTCTAAAGGTGAATGTTGGTCTGCAGGAGGGCTGTAAGAGGGAATATGGTCCCTGTTTGGTTCTGGATCACTGTGACCATCTTCCTCATGAGCAGCCGGTATTGAAAACTGATCAGTTTCATCCTTCAGCCAAAGCTGCTCTTCCTCCTGACTGCTGAGGAGTTCCTCCTCTTCCTCTTTAATACGAGCAGACTCTGGTTGCTCCTGGTCCAGGTTTGAGTTCTGGTTGCACAGCTGCTGGTCTTCTTGAAGAGCTTCATCCACCTTGTAGACATATTGATGTGGAACCTCTGGAGGGATAAAGGGACAAATGAAAAACATGAAGAAAGATTTTAGTTTAGGTTAATTACTAGGGTTCTTAAAAAAGAAAAAATAGGACTTAATATTTATATTATTACTTATTTAACCATTACAAGCTTCACTGAGACTAAAATCTCTTTTCAAAGAGTTTAACAGCACAGTTAAAATGTACAAACACACATTCAAATTAACTGAGTTTATAAAACTAATTAAAATCCTCAAATGAAGCAGAACATCTACAAACACATGTAACTGCCTCCAAATCATCATGAAAGCCCTTTATCCCACCTCAGTTTGAACCCTCTGGGACTGAAAATAATTAAATAAATCCACTAAAAGGTCCTGATCTCTTCAGATGATTATATTAAATAATTTATCAAGAGCTATAGGATTAGACAATAACCTCCATCCTAATATGGATTTCGTGTGTTGGAATTATACTATGAGGGCCTCATGTTACTTATTTCTTCTTTCCTTGACTATAAACAGAACTTTGTGGTTCCACCTCTCTCCAAGTCGGATGCAGGATTATATTTTATGGTTATGGTTAAAAGAAGGAAAAATGTGGTTTTAAAGGGAGTCAGTGAGTCTTTATTTGTCCCCCTATGACCCAGAAGGATATCAAATCATTAATCTGACTCTGCCAAAAAATTTGTTCTTATAAACTTTTTAGCTAATCTAAGAGTGATCTTTACATAAAATCCCCCAAATCTAAAACACCTAAAATCTATTATTTGAGAAAAAAAAACAAAAATAAATTGTATTTATTTATTTATTTTCCATCTCATCCGGAGGGACCCCGAGGCGTTCCCAGGCCAGCCAAGAGATGTCGTCTGTCCAGCTTGTCCTGGGTCTTCCTCGGGGCCTCTTTCCAGTGGGACGTGCTCAGAACACCTCACCAGGGAGGCGTCCTGGAGGCATCCTAACCAGATGCCCGAGCCACCTTATCTGGCTCCTCTCGATGTGGCTCTACTCTGAGCCCCTCCCGGATCACCGAGCTTCTCACGCTATCTCTAAGGGAGAGTCCGGCCACCCTGCGGAGAAAACTCATTTCGGCCGCTTGTACTCGCAATCTTGTTCTTTCGGTCACTACCCACAGCTCGTGGCCATAGGTGAGGGTAGGAACGTAGATCGACTGGTAAATTGAGAGCTTTGCCTTTTGGCTCAGCTCCTTCTTCACCACGACAGACCGATGCAGAGTCCGCATCACTGCAGACGCCACACCGATCCGCCTGTCCATCCCCCTCTCCATCCTTCCCTCACTCGTGAACAAGACCTCGAGCTACGTGAACTCCTCCACTTGGGGCAGGACCTTATCGCAGACCCGGAGAGAGCATTCCACCCTTTTCCAGCAGAGGACCATGGTCTCGGACTTGGAGGTGCTGATTCTCATCCCAGCCGCTTCACACTCGGCTGCGAATCGCTCCAGTGAGCGCTGAATTTTTTATTTTTTTTAATCAAAATAGCGACTGTGTTCAAAATGGGCATTTTAATGGTTAATAATAATTTGAATGATTATATCTGATTGATATTTTTTATCATGAATGAAGATGATTAAAACATCTTCATTCAAAAAAAAGGAAAAAAAAGGGAAAAAAATCATCTTCTGTCATGTTTTAATAGTAGTTTTTGGGAGGGAAATTTTGTGTCCTCCAATGACCCCAAAGGATAGTAAATTATAGCGAGCTACATCTTCAATCCGTAAACTGTGTTCTAAACTTTACATCAAGACCTTTCAGTGTCATTCTTTTTCGTTCCACTAAGTCCGTGGTTCTAAAACTGGGGGGGCGTGGCTACATGATGGGGGGGGGGGGGGGGGGGGGGGGGGGGGGGGGGGGGAAACATTCTGGTCCACACTCCAGACCACTGGGTGGCAGTAATTCACCAATTTGTCGTTGCCGACCGCCAAAAAATATAAGGAAGAAGAAGAACTGCAGCTCATAGACTTTACTGAACTCACCGAAGGGAGAAAAGAAAGAGAGATGAGGAGAAACAGGTAACTGGGATGAAACAGCGCAGATATCTTGCTCTTGGTTGGTTGGTTTAACAGTAAATGTGTTTCTTATTAGATCTTTCTCACACCTGGGATGTCATGAGTATAGTAGTCATGGTGGTTAGGGTTAGTGGTTAGGGTTAAGGCAGATTTATATTCACGGGGCGTCTGCGTGTGGTCGGTTACGGCATAAGGCTGCAACTAATGACTATCTGATGGTCGATTAGTAACCGACTATTAAAACGACTAGTTCACCAATCGGATTATGTATCTCATGATTATTATAAATGGTTCTTATTTCACTTTCAGCTTTGAAATCTTGCATGAGGTTTTTATGTAAGTCGGACGTGCCTCCTCTTTAAATGTTCGAGCATTGCAGACGTACTTCCGTGGTATGCAAGGTCCGTGTTTGCTCCCTAGTTCGCCGCCATATGTTGCCCCTGGCGGACTTTATTGCACATGTGCAACTCTCAGCAGAAATAAAAAAAGAAGACGGTAGCTCACTTTGTAGTCCGCCCCCCCTCTTTGCGCATGTGCAACTCTAAAGAGAATATAGAATTATAAGACGATGTCTTAGTCTGTAGGTTTTGTTTTGGTTTTTTGTCGACGATAGTTGACGGCTAAATTCGTTGTCAACTATATTTATTGTCGACTATTGTCGACAACGTTGACTAATCGTTGCAGCCCTATTACGGCGTAGCTTATACTGGTGAGTTTGCTCTCACACTCGAGCGTAGGGGGTACGCGTAGTTTTGGTGTCGTGTTGCTGTTTCTCTTCCTAACCTGAAGGTGGCAGCAGGGGTGGTATCGGCTGGTAAACTCGCCAGGTCTGCGTTCTTTTGATTCAGGGAGGAGATCCAGATATCCGATAACCTCTGTGTAACGGTCTGCACAGGGCTGCACGTCAGGTCTGGAAAAGGTGCGCATCGAGCCTACAACGGGAAAGCAGATGCAGATGCCGCGCAAGCCTAAATCTGCCTTTAGGCAATACCTCAATGCACGGCTTGGGGTCTGGACCCAGTGTCCTCGAGAAGGGTTGGAACCACTTCCATTCTGAAGTTGCTCCCAGTAAGAGGTGCCAAGCAGGTGTGAGCATGCTCATTGCCTCTATTGTTGAGGTGGTCAACTGGAGCTGTGGGCGTAAGGTCATCAGTGCCTGTCGTGGCGGTAATTCCCTAACTCACTGGTGGACACCAGTAGGGAGGGATGCTGTCAAGCTGAAGAAGGAGTCTTATCTGGCCGTTTTGGCCTGTGGGACTCGAGAGGAAGCTGATGGGTATTTGCAGGCTAAGCAGGACACAGCTTTGGTGGTCGCTAAGGCAAGAACTCGGGAATGATAGGAGTTGGGAAAGGCCCTGGAGAATGACTTCTGGACGGCTTTGAGGAGATTCTGATCCACCATCCGATGGCTCAGCAGGGGAAAGCAGTGTTCCATCAACACTGTGTACAGTGGGGATGGGGGGCTGCTGACCTCGACTCGGGACGTTGTGAGTCGGTAGAGGGAATACATCAAAGACCTCCTCAATCCCTCCAACATGTTTTCCGTTGGGAAAGCAGAGTCTGTGGACCCTGGCCTTGGTTCCCTTATCTCTGGCAATGAGGCTGAGGTGGTTAAAAAGCTCCTCAGTGGCAGGGACCCAGGGGGTGGATGAGGTCCACCCAAAGTTCATTAAGGCTCTGGATGCTGTAGGGCTGTCTTGGCTGACACGCCTCTGCAGCATTATGTGGACATCTGGGAGAGAGATAGGTTTTATTAACATCAGCACGTTATGTGAGATTTGAACTTAAAGAATATTTAGAGCGACTCCGCTGAATGAAACGCTTCATCAGGACTTTTAAAAAGTTTCACTTGTTTCTCTGAGTTTTTTTCCATCACAGAGTTTCTGGCTGTGAATCTGGGGAAACACTGTTTTGTTCTGGTATTTCAGAAATGAATGAAGATGTGTTAAATCAGATTATTACAGTAATCTGATTACTACCAGATAACTGATTTTGTGCATGTCAAGGAAGTCTGGTGAGTGAGAAATTACTCTAGGATTTTAATTTGCTCTCACGCACACACACATCTCTCCCTTTTTAGAAAAGTAGGAAGACGGGCAGCCGGGGGGTTTGGGAGCTCCGCTTACTAGGAGCAGGCCTGGAAGTCTCATTAGGAGATCTGGGCAGGTTAAAATCCCTTCACAAGGGTGTGAGTGGGTCTCTCGCTGGAAAGCAGTGAGATAGGGCGGATGGATTAGCCGTTATTCCGTATTCTACAGAGACGTCTGTAGTCTAAGGTGTGGGAATATTCCTCCCCGTGCTTAAGGGTAAACATGGGTAATGTAGGCTCAAAAACACCGGCGACGCCCCGCGGTGAACTCTTTGAGTTCATGGAACGTAAGTATGGGAAAATGTGTGTGGAGGTGTGTGCGGAGTGGATTCAGAATGGTATTTTTCCAGCCGAAGGCTCTTTGAGCCCGGCGGCACTAAAAATAACTAAAGAAGGATTAGATAAGATGAGGGACAAATTAAAATCACAGAAACGGGTGAAGGTCTCAGATTGGGACCGCTTAGAAAAACATCAGGCGGGTTTAACAAACTGGCTCGCAGAATGTGAGCGTCGACAGAGAAAACAGAACACCAGAGTTCTTCCAAACCTTACTGACCCTCCACAGACTGACCTGCACCGACCTGACAACAGCCATGATAAGCGGACGACAACCTCTGTTGCTGTGTCTAATTTCTCTCAGCTGAAAACTAACTCATTGTATCCCTCTCTACCTGCATGTCCACCATCGGGCCCGAGGGGCCAGAACACCTCATTCCCGTGCCCAGACCTGACGATGCTGGGAGCCTCTCCGGACCCAGACTTGGACTGCCTACCCCCAGTCCCACCACCTCCTCCTGAGGACCACGACGACGATCCATCCCTGGAGGGAGCTGCTGCCCCTGAACTGATACCGCCCAAGGCCGAACCACAGCCCGATCTGCAGACTACAGAGGAAAAGAAAAAGTCCAAAGCCCCTCACAAAAGCGGCAGAACCTCCCCGGTGACCCTGAGAAATCTGGCCTGAAATCTGCTCATTTATGCCCCATGGTCGAAGTGGCAGGTCCCACGGGGCCCATTCTGGTCTTCCGAACATGGACGGAGACCGAGGTGGCGGCCCAATTGCCGGACCCTGTCACCTCTGGGCCAAAGTTTGCTGATGAATTTCCTGTTTTCTGCCGGGAGTTCCGCCCCACAGGTGCAGAGATCCGCCGGATGATGGCCAGACGGCTTAAGGTGACTGAACTGTCTAAGATCCAGGCCAAACTCCCCGCCGCTGATCTGAGGCTGGGGAATCCGGACTGGGGCCATGATGATAATCTCCTCTACAAAACTGCGGTAGACAAACTGGCAGAGGAGGTACGTACCAATTTCCCGGCCTCAATGAACATGACCAAAGTTTTCACCTGCAAACAACAGGCAGGGGAGACTTCAGATGATTTCATCCACCGAGTCTGTGTCACAGTCTCAACTTTTGGAGGACAGACTGCACCCTCACCAGGCTGGTAAGCCAACTCCCCCACCCCTTGGGAAAATATGTGCGCTGATGCTGTCATTAAGGGCCTCCACCCTGAAGTCGCGGATGAACTGAAGCGACAGTTGGTTGGGTGGGATGTCAGCCCACGTATTGATGACGTTCGCAAATATGCCAGGCATGCTCAACGCCTGGTTGAGGAAAAGCTGTCAAAGAAAAAGACTAAAGAGGACAAGGAACTACATTTGGCCGCAATGACAATGTATTCAGCGCTGTCTGGTCCAAAACAAAACCAGGGGGCCAGACGGCGTGACTTTCCACGTGGATGTGGGCGTGGTTTTCGAGGACGGGGCCGCCATCACGATGCATGTCATATCTGCGGACAGCTGGGACACTGGAAGGCTGAGTGTCCGCGTCGCCAGCAAAACGGGGGCCGGCAGCTGGCCATTTCAGACTGACTGGGTCGGGGGGGGGCGGACAAGGATGGGTCTAGGAGACGCCCCTCATCTCTGGGTGATGTAACTCGCACACACACACAAAGTTTTGACCCAGTAACTGAAAGCTCTCTCTCTTTTCCTTCCTGCTCTGCTGCTGGCACACAGACACCCAATGTAAACAATCCACAGATAACACAGCACACACACCCTGCTCCCACACACACACACGTTGAAGGTCACAACACTGATAAAAACCTGCAGTTTCCCTCGCTCTGTTGCAATGAAGAAACGCTTGCTGTTTCCTCTGACTTTGACAAAATCTCCAAAATTAACCACGCCATCTCTGTGCTCGAAAGCAGATGCATACCGACGAAGACTGGGACGTATACGCATTTAACGGCTAAGGCCTACAAGATTTTCCCAAACCTACAAGTCGAGGTGTCGGGTAAGACCGTTGAATTCATGGTAGACTCTGGTGCAACTAGGTCAGTTTTGAGGGCTTCTGAGTTTTCTGTGCCGCTTAAGATGTCTGGTAATTTTGTGCATTCAATCTCTGCGTCTGGGACCACCGTGAAAGAATGGTTGACCGCGCCCCTTGGGTGTAATTTGCTCTCGGGGTGTAAATTTAAACATTCATTTCTGTTGTCTGATGTTTGTCCGGTCAACCTTTTGGGTAGAGATTTGATGTGTCGGTTAAACATTTGTCTCACATCTTCTCCTGATGGAGTGAAAGTTATGGCCAACCCTGACTCCGTCATCACAGCATGGACACACCCCCTGGGAAATCCTGTGTGCTATTGTTGGGAGTTCCCGAGTGAAATTTTTCTGCAGCAGCTGACTGAGGTAAATCCCTCCCTCTTGGTCTCGAGCCCTGCTCAGAACTGTGTGTGCATTGCTAACATCTCACGGGAGCCCGATGAGAGATTTGAAACACAATGGTTTAATCATTCTCCAGAAACTTTAAAGGTGTCTTCTGTTCTGTGGAATGAGCACGTGGCTGCAGCTGTGCTCAGTCTGACAGAAGAACAGAAGGAATGCTTCCTGCTTCCGCATTCCATCCCACATGTTTCTCTCTCCAGCTACACAGACAGACGGAAGAGCTGTGAGCTGGGGGACACAGGGGTAATGCATGATTGTGAGCCGGCTGGTGAAAATGTGTGCAACTCTGAGTTTGTGTGTCTGCAGGGTGATGGCTGTGGGACTGATGACGTCAGCATGTGGTTGAGTGTGTGTGAGAAGGCCGAAGACTGGAATTCCTTCACTCTTGAACCTGCAGTCTTGTATTCTCCCACAGTGAAAGCTTACAGAATGGATGTCCAGCTTGAGGTCAGCTGTCAGAGATCAGTCCAACTGATTTCAGCCAACATGTTTCCTGAGGAAGATCTTAACCACACGTGTTTGTCAGAATCTGAACTGGAAAACATTCCGGCCCTGAAGGCTGTTCTAAATCTCTGTGGGCTACCTCTAACTATGATGTAGGGCTGATTAAGAACTGTCCTCCTGTTGTTATCACTCCACGTTCTGATTATCGCCCTCATCAGAAGCAATATCCTTTGAAACCTGAAGCTGTGCGTGGTATCATGCCTGTGTTTTCTGCTCTTCAACAGGCGGGAATTGTCAAACCCTGTGCTTCCTCTCCTTGCCGTTCTCCTATGTTTCCTGTAAAAAAGGTCAGGGATGCGGGTGAGCCAGAGGAATGGAGATTTTGTCAGGACCTTCAAAGAGTCAACTCTGCGGTTCAACCCCGTGCACCATCAGTTCCGAACCCTTGCACGGTACTGTCTCAGATTCCACAGGATTCTTCTTGGTATAGTGTCTGTGATTTGAGTAATGCTTTCTTCTCAATCAGGATACATGAAGACAGCCAGTTCTGGTTTGCTTTTGAGTTCCTAGGTCAGACCTGGACCTTCAGTCGTTTGTGCCAGGGGTTCTGCGAGAGCCCCACCATTTTCAACGCCGCCATGAGGGAAAGTTTGTCTGGCTTGGTCCTTCCTCCTGATACCACTCTATGTCAGTACATGGATGACCTTTTGATTGCTTCTAAAACACTTGAGGAGTGTGAGGAAGCCACTATTGCACTGTTGAAACATCTAGCTGAACAGGGTCACAAAGCCAGTCTGAAGAAGCTGCAATTTGTGCAGCAAACAGTTACATTTCTGGGTCATGTGATCTCCGCAGGTAGCCGTGCCATCTCTTCTAAGCCTGTGTCTGCTATCCAGAACATTCCTCGACCTCGCACTAAAAAACAGCTCATGTCTTTTCTGGGGACAACTTCATATTGCAGGAATTTAATTCCTAATTATTCTATCATGGAAGCACCGTTGTCAGCACTCAGTCATGGTAAGGGACTGAGACCAGGTGATGCCATCTCCTGGAATGAGGATGCAGAACGTGCATTTGTTGATCTGAAGCTGGCACTACAAACTGCCCCCACTCTGGGCCTGCCGGATCCTGAGAAACCATTCGTTCAGGCAGTGGATGAGAGGAATGGCTCGATGACTTCAGTCCTGCTCCAGACTCACGGAGGTAAGTTACGCCCTGTTGCTTATCTCTCAGCTAAACTGGACCCTGTCGCTAGGGGCCTCCCGTCCTGTTTGCGAGCCGTGGCCGCCGCCGAAAAAGCTGTGCTGGCTTCTCGTGACATTGTGGGTTATTCTGATTTAACCCTTTTGGTCCCTCATGCTGTTTCCATGATCTTACTGGAACAGAAAACCTCTCATCTCTCTGCTGCGAGACATCTCAGGTACACCTCCATCCTGTTTGACATGCCCAACATCACAGTTAAGCGGTGTACCGTCTTGAATCCTGCTACCCTGCTCCCTACTGAGGACGACGGAGAGCCGCACTGCTGTGTGGCTGCATTGGAACAAACGTGCACGCCCAGGCCAGATCTTAAGGACACCCCACTTCAGAATCCTGATCTTGTCTTGTACGTCGATGGATCAGCACGACGTGCTAAGAGATTTAACACCTCTTTATTGAAAGATCCTGAGTTTATTGATTATTTTAAAAAAGAATGGTCAATTTATATAGAAAAAAATGACATGCCTGAAACTTCAGCGTGTCTCCTTTGGGAAGCAGGAAAAGCAGTAATGCGAGGGAAAATAATTTCCTTCTCCTCACATAAAAAGAAGAAGGAAACAGCAAGAGTTTTAGAATTAGAACTCAGGATTAAATCATTGGAGGAGGCTTACCGCATTTCCCCTGAAGAGCACACAATGAATAATATAAGGAAAACTAAATTGCAGCTTAAAGAAATTATAGATAAAAAAACATAGTTTTTAGTGCAAAGACTTCGCTTGGAGAACTTTGAACACAGTAACAAATCTGGAAAGTTTTTAGCAAATCAACTAAAAACAAACAAGGAAAAAACAACAATCTCCTCTGTTAAAGATCAAGACGGAAACATCAGCCATGACCCAGACAAGATAAATGACACGTTTAGAAGCTTCTATAAAACATTATATGAATCACAGATTAATCCAACAGATGAACATATTGAACAATTTTTAAACAACATTAATCTACAAAAACTAAAAAATGAAAATAAAATAACTTTAGATGCACCTATTACTGTAGATGAACTCCACGAAGCTCTCCAACATATGCCCAACAATAAAGCCCCGGGTCCAGATGGTTACTCAGCAGAATTTTACAAGGAATTCTGGACAACGCTAGCTCCTACATTTTATAATATGTTGTTAGAAATACAGGAAAAACAAAAAACACCGCAAAATATGAACTTAGCTAATATAACACTATTGCTAAAACCAGGCAAAGACCCCACACTTCCATGCAGTTACCGTCCCATATCTTTAATAAATGTAGACCTGAAAATAATTAGTAAAGCTCTTGCTAGAAGGATAGAAAAAATAACCCCTCTTATAATACATCCGGACCAGACAGGTTTTATAAAAGGTCGACATTCATCTACTAACACGCGTAGACTAATTAACCTCATAGATTACTCTACTTTACATAATCTAGAATCCACAATCATTTCTCTAAATGCAGAAAAAGCCTTCGACAGGGTAAACTGGAAGTTTCTATTTGCAACACTAGACAAATTTGGGTTTGGACCTGCTTTCATAGAGTGGATTAAAATATTATATAATAACCCAAATGCATGTGTGAAAACCAACGATCAAACTTCTCCAAGCTTCCGCTTACAGAGAGGCACCAGACAGGGCTGTCCACTCTCCCCCTCACTTTTTGCCATTTTCATAGAGCCGTTAGCAGCTGCTATTAGACAAAGTATAGAAATTAAAGGAATCCAGGGCAAAAATATAGAACATAAAATAAGTCTTTATGCAGATGATGTATTACTCTTCCTTCAGAACTCACAAACATCACTCTCTGAGACAATCACAGTTATTAATAAGTTCTCATCAATATCTGATTATTCTATTAACTGGTCTAAGACTACAGCCATGTCCATCAACTGTGACCTACAAAACATCCCTAATATCAAAATACAGACAGGAAACATTAGATATTTAGGTATAAATATTTCCCCCAGATTATCAGATTTAACAAAATTAAACTATGTTCAGCTACTAAAAACAATAGAAGATGATCTCTTACGGTGGAGGCACTTACCCATCTCACTAATGGGGAGAGTTGCCACCATTAAGATGATGATTCTACCTAAAGTTAATTATTTATTTTCAATGATACCCACTAAACCCTCCACCAGTTGGTTTAAATCTCTGGACTCTTTCATATCCAAGTTTCTTTGGAAAAACAAGCCGTCACGTATCAGTCTTAAAACCTTACAGCAGACTAAAGATAGAGGAGGACTGGACCTACCAAACTTTAATCACTACTTTATAGCTAACAGACTGCAGTACATCTCAAAGTGGCTCAAACCCAGTTATCTGGATGAGCCGTGGCTAGATGGGGAGCAGGCTTTGTGTGAGGACTTAGTCATCTCTGACCTGCCGTTCATCAGCTCAACCATTAAACCATATAAGTGCTTTAAAAGCCTTAACATCCGTTTTTCCTTAATGGCTTGGTGGGAATTCTGTAAGATAACCAGATCTTCCCTCTTTCCATGTAGACTTACACCCATCTGGAACAACCCTGACATCCTGCAGAACAAAAAGATGATAAACTTCACTCAATGGAAGACTAAAGGAATACAACAGTTAGGACAGATAATAGAAAATGGAAACTTTGTATCTTTCAACACAATAATCTCACAGTATGGAATCAACAGCAATAAATTCTTAGAGTACCACCAACTAAAATCAATTATATGTAAGAAGTATACCCCTGTACAGTTAGACTTGCAGCTTCCTGTCAGAATAGCAGAATTCTTGAATCTTAATACTCCAAAATTATTATCAAAAATATATAGATTACTTGCAAAGCTAGAAGACAGGATATCTCTCCCAACTTCAAAATGGGAAGATGATTTATCTAATAACTTTGATCAGAAAAGATGGTCACAAATATGTTTAAACACGTTTAAAATGACTCAGAATTCAAATATACAACTAATACAATTCAAAATTCTCCATAGAACTCATTATACAGGACACAGGATGTTCAGGATGGGCCTTTCACCATCAGATATCTGCCCACACTGCTCTGAGAACACTTCTGATAGCTACATCCATGCGCTGTGGTCCTGCAC
The DNA here is from genome assembly GCF_017639745.1 of Melanotaenia boesemani. Lineage (NCBI taxonomy): Eukaryota > Metazoa > Chordata > Actinopteri > Atheriniformes > Melanotaeniidae > Melanotaenia > Melanotaenia boesemani. The sequence continues at coordinate 36,784,998 of NC_055689.1, read as the reverse complement.
ACCTGTCCAAAGGTTCTGGATTAAGGTGTGTGAAGATCTCTCAAAATGGTTTAAAACCAGTTTTTCTGCAAACCCCACACTTTGCCTACTGGGCGACCTGGGTGACACTAACATAGGAATACACTCCATAAACTTGGTCCTCGCAGTCTTATGCATCGCAAAGAAAACTATTCTTGTGAACTGGAAAGATAAGAATAATTTGTCTATCCAGCAGTTTAGAAATCTCCTGTTAGATCACATCAGCATTGAGACAATGTCTGCCTCCTCCAGGAACCAGTCAGATGACTTTCATTCCCTCTGGTCCCCTGTGACTGGCTACATCACCTAATGTAGGTGGAGGATTGCGGCTTCGCTGGGATGGGGGTGGATATGGGTGGGGGGGTCCCTGGTGGCTTCGGGTCTCCGGTTGTCTCCTGGGTGGGGATCTCGGCCGCTCCGCTGCTGGGTCGGCTGGGGGTTCCGGTCTGGGCGGGCGGCATTGGGTGGGCCCCGGGGTGGGGCTGCCTCGTGGCGGTGGGGGGTGGCTGCCGGGGTGCCTGGGTCGGTGTCCGTCGGCCCCTGGCCGGGTGACCGGTCGGGCCCGGGGTGGGCCGGGTGGGGGCCCCGGGCTCTGGGGTGTCGGGTCTCCCCCCGCTCCTGGGGGTGGGGGGTCTGCCGCTGCTGGGGGGGGCTGGGCCCGTCCGGATGTGCCGTGCCGGGGGTTGGTCCGTGCCCTGGTGCTTGGTCGCAGCCCCGGAACCCGGGTGGGGGTGTGTTTGTATATAGGTGGGTGTGTGTGTGTGTGTGTCTGTAGGTATGCTGGTGTGTGGGTGGGTGTAGAGGGATGTGTGTGCTGTATGTGTGTGTGGGTGTGTATGAAGGTCTAGGTGTGTGCGTGTATGTGTGTGTGAGTGGTGTGCTGGTGTGTGTGTGGAGGTCTATGTGGGAGGTGTGTGTGGGTGTGTGTGAAGGTGTGTATAGATGAGTGTGTGCACGTGGAGGTCGAGGTGTGTGTCACTGAGCACAAATAACATTTGCAACATACAAACACGTTTTGGGGGGTGGAACATGCGAGGTCAGGTGGGTGGGACTGCTCAGGTGGCCCCGCCCCCTCCTCAATGCAGTTACTGCCCCCCAATTTTAACCCTCTTTTTTTAATTGCAAACAGCACATAATATATTCCATCACTAGTGGGGGAGGGAGGGGGGATGGGGTCTTCAAGCGCCCCTGTCTCCATGGATGGCCCGGGGGCGGGGCGGGCCGGTTGGCCTGTCGCGTTGGCCCGGGGCGTAGGCGGGCTGTCCCGGGGGGTTTTGGCTGCTGGCCCTGGGGGGAAGGTGCTGTTTTGGGGGTGGGGAGTGGGGGGCGGGGGCGGGGTGGGGGGGTGGGGGCCTGGCTCGTGTCTCCTCGCCTCCTGGCTGGGGCTGTCCCCCCGCGGCGTGGGGTGGCGGGAGGATGGTGGTGGGGGGATGGTGTTTGTGTGTGTGTGTGTTGGGGGGGGGGTGGTGTGTGGGTGGGAGAGTGGTGTGGGTGTGGGGGGATGGGTGGTGGAGGGATGGTGTGTGGGAGGGTGGGGTGTGTGGAGGTGGATGCGTGGTGTGTGGGAGGGGGGGTGGTGTGGGTGTGGGAGGATGAATGGTGGAGGGATGATGTATGTGTGGGAGGATGGGGTATGTGTGGGAGAATGTATGGTGCAGGGATGGGGGAGTGTGTGGGAGGATGGATGGTGGAAGGATGGTGTGTGTGCGGGAGGATGGATGGTGTATGGGAGGGAGGATGGTGTGTGTGGGGGGGAGTGGTGTATGTTTGGGAGAGTGGGTGATGGAGGGGTGGTGTGTGTGTGTGTGGGAGGATGGGTACGTGAAGGTGGATGTTTGGTGTAGGAGAGGGAGGACGGTGTATGTGTAGGAGAATGATGTATGTGTGGGAGGATGGGTAGTGGAAGGATGGTGTGTGTGTGTGTGTGGGAGGTGTGAAGGTAGATGAATGGTGTATGAGAGGGAGGATGGTGTATGTGTGGGAGGATGAGTGGTGGAGGGATGATGTGTGTGTGGGAGGATGGGGTAGGTGTGGGAGAGTGTATGGTGGAAGGATGGTGAGTGTGTGGGAGGAAGGATGGTGTGTGTGTGGAAGGATGGATGGTGGAAGGATGGTGTGTGTGTGTGGAGAACAGAGTATGTGAGGGTTGAATGGTGTATGCGTGGGAGGATGAATGGAGGAGTGGAAGGAGAGTGTGTGTGTTTGTGTGTGTGTGTGTTGGTCTGGGGGGGGGCAGGACTGGTTCTCGGGGTGTGCGGCTGGGCGCTGGGGTGTGGGGCTGGCCTCTGGTGGTGGCCGTCTGGGCGGGCCGGGTCCCCCCGGGTGGCGTGCTGGCCCTCGGCCTGTGGGGGGGGGTGTCCCTGCGCTCCTGGGCCCGGGCCCTCTGCCCCGTCTGTCCCGGCCCGCTGGGGCCGGTGCCCTGTGTCCGCGGGGCGGCTCCTGCTGGGGTCTCCTGCTGCTGCCTTCCTGGGCGGGAGAGTGGTCGTCTCTGTGGACCGGTCGGGATCTGTTGCCTGCGGGGGGGGCTGGTGGCCTGGGTCTCGGGACCGCTGGCCTGACTCTGGCCTCTGTTCAAGTGAGGTGGCATCTGCATGATCACTCTGCATGGTCACTCCTTCCTGAACGTCTCCACACAGTCTTTGCGTCGCCGTGTGGCCGAGTTCTCCAACACATCCACACAGGTTTCTCTGCGCGTGTTCTTGAATACAGCAGTTTCACTTATATCTATTATCATATTTTTTTTTTTTTTCTTTTTTTTTATTATTTCTGTTCTTATTATTATTATTACTCTTACTCTTATTATTATTATTGTTACTATTATCAACTAGTTGTGTAATGACCTACTGGCTAGGATGATCTTAGCTATATATGTTGTAAGTAGTATGGATTACATGGTTTTCTGTATGATGTTTCAAGTCCCCACCTGCACTCCCCACACCCTTTCTGTCCCTCTCTCTCCCCTCCCTCTTCTCTCTACTTTCTTGTCTCTCTCTCTCTCTCTCTGTCCCCTCCGGTCGAGTCCAGCATTAAGAGTTTGATTTAATAAAGTTTTTCATGTCATCAAGAGGGACTTTATACATGTAGTATAAATCCCTGCTTGATAGAGTAAAATTGCCCAGCATCAGACAGCAGCCAGACAATCATTCTGTTGCAACGATGCTGGACAAGACAGGTTAAAAAAAAAAAAAAAAAAAAAAAAAAGAAGTTTCTAAGTTTCTTGGTATTGACCTGCGACGTCATTGTTCTTATCATCCCCAATCCGGGGGTGCAGTCGAGAGGGAGAACGCCTCACTTAAAAATAAGCTTTTGAAGTGTTGTGCAGAAACTGGTCTGTCTTGGGTTAAAGCTTTGCCTTTGGTTCTCACTTATCTTAGGATGAGGAAGCGTGCGAGGTCAGGTTTGAGTCCTTTTGAAATAATCTTTGGACGTCCTCCTTGTTTGGGAGTGGGGCCTGTTAAAAGGCTTCTTCCGGACACCTCCATGTGTGAAGATGCATTGCTGATGTACTGCAAACGACTCTCTGCTCTGCTTTCTGACATTCACCAGGTTGTTCGTGACGCTTTTCCACGTCCTGCAGAAACTGTGTGCCATTCGATCCGTCCCGGAGACTGGGTCCTGATTAAGAACCTCAAAAGGAAGCACTGGCGTTCCCAGCGGTTCTGTGGACCTTTCCAGGTGCTCCTGACGACGGACACGGCCGTGAAGGTGGCAGAACGTGCCACTTGGGTCCACGCATCACACTGCAGGCTGGTGCCCGTCCCATCGGAGTCCGGGGACACTTCAGGGGACCCCACCAAGGGTGCAGCTGTAACGCCTGGCCCTTAGCCTGAGAAGGTGCCTAGCAACGGGACGTCGGGGCCCCGGACAGAGCGGGTGAGCCTAGCAACACACCTGGATTTCTCCTGGCTCGTTCTGACCTGAGCCCACCAGTGATCTGCCTGTTTGCTGCTTGCTCACCTTTTTCCTGCCTTAAGGTGTGCAGTTCATTTCCCCTGTGGAATA